>NC_058419.1:104298388-104598388 GCF_002201575.2 Neomonachus schauinslandi
TCCCACCCCACCCCCCACTCCAGCAACCCTCAGTTTGTTTCCTGAGATTAAGAATTCCTCATGTCAGTGAGGTCATATGATACATGTCTTTCTCTGTTTGACTTATTTCACTCAACATAATACCCTCCAGTTCCATCCACGTCATTGCAAATCGCAAGATCTCATTCCTTTTGATGGCTGCATAATATCCCATTGTATATATATACCACTTCTTCTTTATCCATTCATCTGTCGATGGACATCTTGGCTCTTTCCACAGTTTGGCTATTGTGGACATTGCTGCTATAAACATCGGGGTGCACATACCCTTTCGTATCCCTACTTTTGTATCTTTGGGGTAAATACCCAGCAGTGCAAATGCTGGATCATATGGTAGCTCTATTTTCAACTTTTTGAGGAACCTCCATACTGTTTTGCAGAGTGGCTGCACCAGCTTACATTCCCACCAACAGTGTAGAAGGGTTCCCCTTTCTCCGCATCCCTGCCAACATCTGTCGTTTCCTGACTTGTTAATTTTAGCCATTCTGACTGGTGTGAGGTGGTATCTCATTCAGGTTTTGATTTGGATTTCCCTGATGCTGAGCGATATTGAGCACTTTTTCATGTGTCTGTTGGCCATTTGGATGTCTTCTTTGGAAAAATGTCTGTTCATGTCTTCTGCCCATTTCTTGATTGGATTCTTTGTTCTTTGGGGTTGAGTTTGGTAAGTTCTTTATAGATTTTGGATACTAGCCCTTTATCGGATATGTCATTTGCAAATATCTTCTCCCATTCTGTCGGTTGTCTTTTGGTTTTGTTGACTGTTTCCTTTGCTTTGCAAAAGCTTATCTTGATGAAGTCCCAATAGTTCATTTTTGCCCTTGCTTCCCTTGCCTTTGGCGATGTTTCTAGGAAGAAGTTGCTTCGGCTGAGGTCAAAGAGGTTGCTGCCTGTGTTCTCCTTTAGGATTTTGATGGACTCCTGTCTCACATTGAGGTCTTTCAACCATTTGGAATCTATTTTTGTGTGTGGTGTAAGGAAATGGTCCAGTTTCATTCTTCTGGATGTGGCTATCCAATTTTCCCAACACCATTTGTTGAAGAGACTGTCTTTTTTCCATTGGACATTCTTTCCTGCTTTGTCAAAGATGAGTTGACCATAGAGTTGAGGGTCCATTTCTGGGCTCTCTATTCTGTTCCACTGATCTCTGTGTCTGTTTTTGTGCCAGTACCATGCTGTCTTGATGATGACAGCTTTGTAATAGAGCTAGAAGTCCGGAATTGTGATGCCGCCAGCTTTGCTTTTCTTTTTCAATATTCCTCTGCTATGCGGGGTCTTTTCTGGTTCCATACAAATTTTAGGATTATTTGTTCCATTTCTTTGAAAAAAGCTGATGGTATTTTGATAGGGATTGCATTGAATGTGTAGATTGCTCTAGGTAGCATTGACATCTTCACAATATTTGTTCTTCCAATCCATGAGCATGGAACATTTTTCCATTTCTTTATGTCTTCCTCAATTTCTTTCATGAGTATTTTATAGTTTTCTGAGTACAGATCCTTTGTCTCTTTGGTTAGATTTATTCCTAGGTATCTTATGGTTTTGGGTGCAGTTGTAAATGGGATCGACTCCTTAATTTCTCTTTCCTCTGTCTTGTTGTTGGTGTATAGGAATGCCACTGACTTCTGTGCATTGATTTTATATCCTGCCACTTTACTGAATTCCTGTATGAGTTCTAGCAGTTTTGGGGTGGAGTCTTTGGGGTTTTCCACATAAAGTATCATATCATCTGCAAAGAGTGAGAGTTTGACTTCTTCTTTGCCAATTTGTATGCCTTTGATTTCTTTTTGTTGTCTGATTGCTGTGGCTAGGACTTCCAATACTATGTTGAATAGCAGTGGTGATAGTTGACATCCCTGCCACGTTCCTGACCTTAGGGGGAAAGCTCTCAGTTTTTCCCCATTGAGAACGATATTCGCTGTAGGTTTTTCATAGATGGCTTTTATGATATTGAGGTATGTACCCTCTATCCCTACACTCTGAAGAGTTTTAATCAAGAAACGATGCTGTACTTTGTCAAAAGCTTTTTCTGCATCTATTGAGAGGATCATATGATTCTTGTTCTTTCTTTTGTTAATGTATTGTATCACATTGATTGATTTGCGCATGTTGAACCAACCTTGCAGCCCAGGGATAAATCCCACTTGGTCGTGGTGAATAATCCTTTTAATGTACTGTTGGATCCTATTGGCTAGTATTTTGGTGAGAATTTTTGCATCCATGTTCATCAGGGATATTGGTCTGTAATTCTCCATTTTGATGGGGTCTTTGTCTGGTTTTGGGATCAAGGTAATGCTGGCCTCATAAAATGAGTTTGGAAGTTTTCCTTCCATTTCTATTTTTTGGAACAGTTTCAGAAGAATAGGTATTAATTCTTCTTGAAATGTTTGGTAGAATTCCCCTGGGAGGCCATCTGGCCCTGGGCTTTTGTTTATTGGGAGATTTTTGATGACTGCTTCAATTTCCTTAGTGGTTATAGGTCTGTTCAGGTTTTCTATTTCTTCCTGGTTCAGTTTTGGTAGTTGATACATCTCTAGGAATGCATCCATTTCTTCCAGGTTATCTAATTTGCTGGCATAGAGTTGCTCATCATATGTTCTTATAATTGTTTGTATTTCTTTGGTGTTGGTTGTGATCTCTCCTCTTTCATTCATGATTGTGTTGATTTGGGTCATTTCTCTTCTCTTTTTGATAAGTTTGGCCAGGGGTTTTCAATCTTGTTAATTCTTTCAAAGAACCAGCTCCTAGTTTCGTTGAGCTGTTCTACTGTTCTTTTAGTTTCTATTTCATTGATTTCTGCTCTGATCTTTATTATTTCTTTTCTCCTGCTGGGTTTAGGCTTAATTTGCTGTTCTTTCTCCAGCTCCTTTAGGTGTAGGGTTAGGTTGTGTATTTGAGACCTTTCTTGTTTCTTGAGAAAGGCTTGTATTGCTATAGACTTTCCTCTTAGGACTGCCTTTGCTGCATCCCAAAGATTTTGAATAGTTGTGTTTTCATTTTCATTGGTTTCCATGTATTTTTTTAATTCTTCTTTAATTTCCTGGTTGACCCATTCGTTCTTCAGTAGGATGCTCTTTAGCCTCCATGTATTTGAGTTCTTTCCGACTTTCCTCTTGTGATTGAGTTCTAGTTTCAAAGCATTGTGGTCTGAAAATAGGCAGGGAATGATTCCAATCTTTTGGTTCCGGTTGAGACCTGATTTATGACCTAGGATGTGATCTATTCTGGAGAATGTTCCATGGGCACTAGAGAAGAATGTGTATTCCGTTGCTTTGGGATGGAATGTTCTGAATATGTCTGTGAAGTCCATTTGGTCCAGTGTGTCATTTAAAGTCTTTATTTCCTTGTTGATCTTTTGCTTAGACGATCTGTCCATTTCAGTGAGGGGGGTGTTAAAGTCCCGCACTATTATTGTGTTGTTGTCGATGTGTTTCTTTGCTTTTGTTATTAATTGCCTTATATAATTGGCTGCTCCCATGTTAGGGGCATAGATATTTACAATTGTTAGATCTTCTTGTTGGATAGATCCTTTAAGTAGGATATAATGTCCTTCCTCATCTCTTATTACAGTCTTTGGTTTAAAATCTAATTTGTCTGCTATAAGGATTGCCACCCCAGCTTTCTTTTGGTGTCCATTAGCATGGTAAATGGTTTTCCACCCCCTCACTTTCAATCTGGGGGTGTCTTTGGTTCTAAAATGATTCTTTTGCAGACAGCATATCAGTGGGTCTTGTTTTTTAATCCAGTCTGATAGCCTGTGTCTTTTGATTGGGGCATTGAGCCCATTTACATTCAGGGTAACTATTGAAAGATAGGAATTTAGTGCCATTGTATTGCCTGTAAGGAGACTGTTACTGTATATTGTCTGTGTTCCTTTCTGGTCTGTGTTGCTTTTAGGGTCTCTCTTTCCTTAGAGGACCCCTTTCAAGATTTCCTGTAGGGCTGGTTTTGTGTTTGCAAATTCCTTTAGTTTTTGTTTGTCCTGCAAGCTTTTTATCTCTCCTTCAATATTCAATGACAGCCTAGCTGGATAGAGTATTCTTGGCTGCATATTTTTCTCATTTAGTGCTCTGAATATATCCTGCCAGTCCTTTCTGGCCTGCCAGGTCTCTGTGGATAGGTCTGTTGCCAATCTAATGTTTCTACCATTGTAGGTTACATATCTCTTCTCCCGAGCTGCTCTCAGGATTTTCTCTTTGTCTATGAGACTCGTAAGTTTTACTATTAGATGTCGGGGTGTTGACCTATTTTTATTGATTTTGAGAGGGGTTCTCTGTGCTTCCTGGATTTTCATGCCTGTTTCCTTCCCCAAATTAAGGAAGTTCTCTGCTATAATTTCCTCCATTATACCTTCTGCCCCTCTCTCTCTTTCTTCTTCTTCTGGGATCCCAATTATTCTAATGTTGTTTCGTCTTATGGTATCGCTTATCTCTCGAATTCTGCCCTCGTGATCCAGTAGTTGTTTATCTCTCTTTTTCTCAGCTTCTTTATTTTCCATCATTTGGTCTTCTATATTACTGCTTCTCTTTTCTGCCTCATTTATTCTAGCAGTTAGCACCCCCATTTTTTATTGCACCTCATTAATAGCCTTTTTGATTTCTACTTGGTTAGATTTTAGTTCTTTTACTTCTCCAGAAAGGGTTTCTCTAATAACTTCCATATTTTTTTCAAGCCCAGCTAGTATCTTTAAAGTGATGATTCTGAACTCTAGATCTGACATCGTACTAATGTCCGTATTCAGTAGGTCCCTGGCAGTCGGTACTACCTCTTGTTCGTTTTGTTGAGGTGATTTTTTCCGTCTTGTCATTTTGTGCAGAGGAGAATAGATTAATGAGAGAACAAAATGCTAGCAGAGTAACAATGTCCCCAGAAAATATACTCTAAACAAATCAGAAAAGACCTGAAGCAGTGGAAAAAGAAATGGAAAGAGAGAAAAAAGAAAAAGAAAAAAAAGAAAAAGAAAAAGAAAAAGATAAAGATAAAAACAAACCAAACAATACAACAACAACAACAAAAAACCAGAATGTGATCAAATATGATCAGGCTGGTATATAGATCAGTGGCACACACTAGATTTGGGGTGTATTTTGGTCTTTTAGAAGAAAGTGCCTCCCAAAATTTTAAAGAAAGAAAAACTTATATATGTACAAAAATAAGGGTTGATATGATGAAGGGATGGAGTATGACTGTAAAGATGGAAATTATAAAAAATTTTATAAAAGGAATTGATAAGAATTTGTTTGAAAAAAGAAAGAAGAGGATTTAAAAAAAGAAAAAAAAAGGGAGAGAATGTGATCAGGCAGGGGAATAGAAAACACCATATACTAGAGATTTAGGGTATATTTTAATCTGTTAGAAGAAACTATCTCAAAATTTTAAAGAGAGAACAACATATATATATGCCAAAAATACGGATAACTACTATGAAGATGGATAGAATATGACTCTAAAAATGAAAAATAAAAATTTTTTTTTATAAAAAGGGATTGATAAAATGTTGGTTGAAAAACGGAAAAAGAAAAATTCAAAAGAAAAAAAGACAGTTAAAAAAATTAACTTTGAAAGACTAAAGAATCATGGTCAAAAAGCCATGAATTCTATGTGCAGTATTCCCCTAGCGCTGGAGTTCTGCCGTTCTCATTGATCGGTAAACTTGGTCTTGGCTGGCTGTTCTCGCTGATCTTCTGGGGAGGGCCCTGTTGCCATGGTTTCCAAATGTCTCTGCCGGAGGCGGAATTGCCCCGCCCTTGCCCCCTCCCGCCTAAGTAATCTGCTCGGGTTTGCTCTCCGGGGCTTTTGTTCCCTGCGAGCTTTCCGTACAGCTTTGGAGGCGGAGAGTGAAAATGGCGGCCTCCCAATCTCCGCCGCGGAGGAGCCGAGAACTCGGGGCCCCGCTCCTCAGTGAGCCCCCAGAGAAAAGCCGTCAGTCACTCCCGTCTCCCCGGTCTCCGGCCGCACTCCGTGCTCACCCGGCCTGTGACCGCGCGTTTCTATCTCTGGCACCCGACCCCGGGTGGAGTCTCCAAACCCAGCAGATCCCTGCGGTGCGCTCCCGCATGGCTCCTCCCGGGAGAGGAAGGTGAGTCTCCCCGGATCTGCCGCTTGTTGGGTCCCTGCTGGAGGAGCAGGGGCCCGACTGTGCCACGGATCATGGTTTATGGCCACCCCGAGCTGAGAGCCCGCGCCTCGGCTCCGCCTCTGCAGCCGGCTTCCCTGCTCCGATACCTGGGAGCTCTGCCACACTCAGGCACCCCCGTTCTTTCTGTGACCCCGAGGGTCCTGAGGCCACACTGTCCCGGAGGGTTCCACCCCCCGCTTAGCCACCAGTGACGTCCCTCGGTGGAGCAGACTTTTAAAAGTTCCGGTTTTGTGCTCCGCGGCTCTATCAGTTGCCAGAAGCGGCTGACGGAGGCCCCTCCCCCGCCGTCTATCCTCCCGAATATCGCCTCGGATTCACTTCTCCGCACGTCCTACCTTCCAGAAAGTGGTCGCTTTTCTGATGAGAGAGTTGTTGCTCTTCTTTTCTTCGATCTCCTGTTGAGTTTGTAGGTGTTCAGAATGGTTTGATCCCTATCCAGCTGAATTCCTGAGACCAGACGAAATCCAGGTCTCCTACTCCTCAGCCATCTTGCTCCGCCTTATTCTCTCCTTCCAGATTTTGAAAGGGTAACTTTACATAGTCATTTGTTTTCCCCAATCCTTATGATAATTATTGACCATTTCATATTTTGTCCATGCATAACATATTGAATTAAATACTGAGATTGTTTTTAAAATCATTAAAGATGGACATATGTGTAGAGTAGTTGAGTTTCTTCAATAATAATCTATTTATCTTTCTTTGACTTCTTTCCTCCCTCCCTCCCTTCCTTCCTTTGCATCCTTCCTGCTTCAAACACATTATGAACACTTACTAAGGGTTGCTACCTCTACCAAGTGGGGGGGAAGAGATTGATTTAATATAAATGAGATTATCCATCATGACTTGGTTACACAGACTCAAAAACACTTCACACATACTGAGAACTATGCTAGGCACTAACAATCTTATATAAATAATACATTCTACTTATACTCAAATTATACTATATATACCCTGTTTATATTGTTTATACTATTTATGCATTCTATTTATACCTTATTCAATCTGCAGGGAGAGAATATATCAAAATCTATTCAGTAGATTTGGAGCAAAGCAGAGCGACTGATTAGGGCTCTAATGTGGGTGGTGATAATGTAGTGTACATATACTAGATTTACTTTTCAGAAGGTAAATGGTGATAAACCTTGAGTATTTTTAGGCTGAGAATTTTACACATGATCTTTTGGGCAATGAGAGGTTACTGACTATCTTTGGGGTAATGAAGTTGCATGTTACAGTCATTGAATTTCTGGTGATATACATGATGAAGTGAAGGAGAGAGTTTCCAGAAGCAGATGAACCATGGAGAAAACTGTCGTAGACCCAGATCTGATATCACGCACAGTGTATAATATGAAACTTGGCTCATTGGCATATCTAATGATGCTACATTAAAAAGTAATAGAGAAACAATAATAATAACCAACTAAGGAGAAATTTTAGAAAGGTGGCTGATAATAGATTTTATAGTAATAGGAGGAGTTAAAGAGACTGAGGATACAGTTTTAAAATAATTTCTGTTTCGGGGCGCCTGGGTGGCTCAGTCGTTAAGCGTCTGCCTTCGGCTCAGGTCATGATCCCAGGGTCCTGGGATCAAGCCCCGCATTGGGCTCCCTGCTCAGCGGGAAGCCTGCTTCTCCCTCTCCCACTTCCCCTCCTTGTGTTCCCTCTCTCACTGTGTCTCTTTCTGTCAGATAAATAAATAAAATCTTTAAAAAAAATTTCTGTTTCAACAGCATTATGAAACATAAACATGAATCAAATGGTGATGATATTTTAGAAGAGAAAGCACAAAGAGTAGAGCTTTCACTTTTAAGGTCACTCAACTAGCCAAATAGTTTTTTTTTTTTTAGTATTTTATTTATTTATTTGACAGAGAGAGACACAGAGAGAGAGGGAACACAAGCAGGGGGAGCGGGAGAGGGAAGCCCGATGCGGGGCTCAATCCCAGGACCCTGGGATCGTGACCTGAGCTGAAGGCAGACACTTAATGAGTGAGCCATTCAGGTGTCCCTCAACTAGCCAAATAGTTACTCTGTATTTGAGGAGAGTTCAGAAAGCAAAATGGATAGCATTGTTAATTATTTTTGAGCATAAAACCTTCAGGTGTGGAGGTTAACTTCTGTGGAATTTAAGAGAAATAATATGGCTCCTTTGCCAGGCAGTTTACACAGGTCAGAGCCTTCTTACTGAAAGAAAGATCTTCCATTTGAAATGAAGAGGATTCTCCAGTTAGAAAAGTATCAGAGGAAAAAAAAAAAAGAATAATTTACTGGTTCTCTCTGACAATTTCTGTCTTAATACTTAGCATTTGATTAATACAAGTATAAAATCATGTGCCCCTCAGACCATGAGTAGGAAAAATGAAACAAAGTAAGAAAAAATAAAACTTTCTTGGTACACTTTCATATTGAAATTATTCTCTAAATATTCAAAATGAAGACAAAGAATTTTTATATTTTCAACAGAAGCAATTCCATCCTACAAGAAGCAATATTTTAAAAAAGGGAGACATCACACATAAAGCAGAGTGAATTCATTTTCCTTTTTCTTTTCTTTCTCTGTCTTCCTTTCCTCCCTCCTTTTTTTTCTTCACTAAAAACTGCTCCAATTTGGGATATTCCTGCATTAATTACATCAATAAAGCTGTCCTAATAAAAGCAAATGCCAGCTTTTTAATATAAGGGGCAGCATGTTGATTGCAAATATCCTTCATCTAAGATAAATGCAAAGGTTGGGACTGGGGTTGAAAAGGAGAAAAATTATAACCAGTGCATATTCTTGCCCCCTTGCTTAATTCAGTCTCAACTTACTATGTGTGATATCTCATGGGCCTTTGACAAACTGACACAGAGCACTGAAAGAAAACACAATTCCTAGGACACATGTAATGTCATATGGTGTAACAAAGCAAGCATATAGTAGCAAGCCAGGCTGGAGTTCATTGTCCTACTTTGATACTTGATATCCATGTGTCCTTGGATCATTTCTTTTTTGTATATTTATTCGAAAGAGAGAGAGAGAGTGAGCACAAGTGGGGAGAGAGGCAGAGAGAGAGGGAGAGAGAGAATCCCAAGCAGACTCCCCCACTGAGCAGGGAGCTGCTCAATCTCAGGACCCTAAGATCACAACCTGAGCAGAAACCAATAGTCAGAGGCTTTTTTTTTTTTTTATAAGATTATTTATTTGACAAAGAGAGAGAGAGACAGCAAGAGAGGGAACACAAGCAGGGGGAGTGGTAGAGAGAGAAGCAGACTCCCCGCTGAGCAGGGAGCCCGATGTGCGGCTCGATTCCAGGACCCTGGGATCAGGACCTGAGCCGAAGGCAGACGCTTAACGACCGAGCCACCCAGGTGCCCCTCGGAGGCTTAACCAACTGCACCGACTAGGTGCCCCTCTTTGGATCATTTCTATAATTGCTCTGAGGATAAATTTGCTAAATTGGCTACTAATTGTGTTTGGCTGTATGTGGCTCTCATAAAAGAGATCTGACTACATAGGCTTAAACACATACGGTGTGATAGTCTCAAGTAATACTAAGTACAGAAGTTGGAGATTGATGGTTTAGGTTCAGGTTCTCAAGGAGAACAGGGCCAGGTCTGTGGTATGCTCTTGATCTTTGTCTCATAATCCACAAATGGGTTCCAAAATTCCTTCTAGCCAATAGCAGGAAGGAGAATGTTCAGAGAGTTATAAAGTACTTTCCTGGATGTCCCACAAACTTCTGCTTCATCTCATTAACAACCTCTGTCTTGAAAAGGATGAAAAAGAGGTGAGCATATTGCTGGGATTTTATTAATCAGGAAGAAATAAATGGATAGAGAAAGTAAGATGTCTCTTATACGAGTACCTTATCAAATTGTGGTAAAAGTTAAATGAGAAATGTATGTGACTCTTATTACTAGAGGAAGTTGGTATTTATAAACTTAAAAAAAAAAACATTATTCCCTGTGTCAGGAAAAATAGCTTAAAACAGTAAAATGTTGATCCAGAAAAGTCTCTCAGGCTGAATTATGTCTAATTTTGGGTTGTGCCAAATGGCATAGAAAACATCAGGATGAACATATCACATCATCTTAGGTCATCTATTATAATGTAATATTTAGATGGGAAAACTTTGTACATAAATACAATGCCTTCCCTCCACTGTACCCATCACTCACCCACTGTGTGTGTGTGTGTGTGTGTGTGTATGCATATGTCTATGTCTGTCTATCTATCTATCTATTTATCGATCAAATAGTATAAACCTCCATCTAGGTAAAATAAACTCTGGTACAAGATATTTAAGAAAAACAAAACTGGTAATAGAGTTTTTTTTAACAAAATCTGAGTTTTGAAAGAAGACATTGAAGTAAGTATTAGAATATGAATTTCTGAAGTGATAATATAAAATTACAAACTTACTGTAATCTACCAAGTTTGCCTTTAGGCAGTAATTTCTGTAAAGATACACTTCGCATAGATTGTTCTCCACTTATGACCACAGATTTTATTTTAATTTTTTAAAGATTTATTTATTTATTTGAGAGAGCGAGAAAGAGAGAGAGAGAGAGAGAGTACATGAGAGGGGGAAGGGTCAGAGGGAGAAGCAGACCCCCCGCTGAGCAGGGAGCTGGATGCGGGACTTGATCCCAGGACTCCAGGATCATGACCTGAGCCGAAGGCAGTCGCTTAACCAACTGAGTCACCCAGACGCCCCATGACCACAGATTTTAAATTTCCTGTTATTGACATCTAAGAGATGAATCATTGATCATTTATTCCATGTATCTGTATTGACCATCTACTCGTGCTGGGCACCTAAGGGACTGGGAAAAAAAAAAAAAAAAAGGCAACATGCCTGGATTCTAGAAGCTCACATTTTGGTGAGTGAGGCAAAACAGTAAACAAAGTAAGGTTGTACATGCCAGATGGAGGAGGGATAGGAAATGTCTTTTGAATGACCCATAGAGGTGGTGATATGGAAGCTAAACCTTGAAAGGTGGGAAAGAATTCACCAAACACATAAGTGAAGTTAAGGGATCATAGACAAGGAGGATAATTTGAGCAAAGACAGATAGGTTGAAGAGGATATATCATTCTGGGGGCTACACAAATGAGGTTTGATAAAAAATGCTTTCAGAAATATAGTCAGAGGAAAGATTATGAATTTTGTATGACATACTAAGTAATAAGTAGTTTACCTGGTAGGCAATAGGGAGTCATGCATAATAGACAAGCTCCTTACTCATAGTTGTATTCTACCATGATTGAGTGCAAGAGACCAGGTTTTAGGCAGAGTTTAGTTCTTACATCATAAATATAGGAAGATAAACTGTGGATAGATATGAATGACTGCATTGGTAAGATAATTACAAAAAAGAAATGATTACGCAGTTGTTGATTAATTAGACATGGTTCTTAAGAAGTTCCGAATTATTTGGTGTTGTCAGGTGAAAGATTTAATATAAGAAGGATTTTGGTGCAAGAAGAGGATGACTTAATTGAGATTTCTATGGCATTTTCAGATGCGGTCCAGCAGGTATTGAAAAACCCAACCTCATGATGCTAAGAGAGAGAGAGATTGCAACAGACACCATAAATTCAGAGATCATTGGTATCAAGTTGGAAAATAAAGCTGTAACTGTGGGTATACTTGTGTGGAGAATGATGGAAAAGTACGTTCAAATTTAGAATCCTGGTAAAACCAATATGTAAATATAGGAGAAACGTATAGAGCTTACCAGACAGACAGAAGATTTCACTGAAAAATATCCCCTCAGGCTGGTTTAAATGTCCAAATGCAATATTTCCATAATTTCCTGTATTTATAACACAAATAATATCAATGTAACCATCAATTTACTTCTCTGTCTCTTCCATTAAATGGTACATCTTTCTGTGTCAGTTTCTGACACTTTATTCCTAATGCCTAACAGAGGTACATAGTAATCACCGAATTAAAAAAAGAAGAATTTTATTGCACTGATCATTATGCAAATCAGGGGAGAGTGGTGCCTTAGAAACCAAAACAGAATATTTTCAATAAAGAGGGATTAAAAACATCAAGTCCCGTGAAGAACATAAATCAGATGTGAATAGTTAAGTGTCTACTGAATGTTTTAGAATTTGTTATTATATTATTTTGGGATATGTCATCCTTATTCTTGAAAATGAGAGCATCGTATTTGAAGTAGGTGTTTTTCTTCTTCAATGTGTAATTGTAATATGTTATTAAATTGTTTAGGATGTGGTTATTGTAGTGGACGTTTATATTTCTTTTTGTCTACCGAACAACTGAATCTCCATCTTGTGTTCGAGGTATAACTCTCCTCGTGAGGCAAAGTCTGCCTTTCACTAGAGAAGAGAAATATAAATAATTTCAGACTTCCTTACAGCCGAGGAGTGGGCAAATGCAGCTACACGCTTCCTCCATGTATCGGGGGCACTGGATCAGTGAATACCATTAAACTATTAATCAAATAAATGTCCATGACAGGTAATTCTTAATTATTTCAAAGATGATTATCTTGTCTGTGTATTAATCATTACCTTTGTCTTTTTCTTTCTTCCATTCACCTTTGAGGACAAAAAAAAAAAAAAGAAAAGAAAAGAAAGGAGAAACTCGCAATGTTCCTATTTATTAAATTTTGTAGGTGGAAGTTTAAAATAATGGTTAATATGAGATATTTGGATCAATGACGTATTTGACATATCTGTAATTTTCCTATCTCTTATTTCTATAGATGACTAAAAAGAGTTCCCTCTATTTTTATATATATAAATTATCTGTGTGTGCATCTATTTTAGTTCAGAAATCACATCGATTATAAAATTGTCCCTAGATATTTATAATAGGAAATATTTTATATTTTCAATGGCCTTGATCTTTGAAAGTGCCACTTAGGCTTCACTGGGGTACCATAGCTCACTTTCTCAGTTTTTGTTAAGCACACTCATGTAACAGTTGACATCTCACCTATTCCGAAGTGTTGGCATAAAGAAATTTTGAATCATGACCTTGAGCTATCTAAGTAAAAATCAAGCTCAATCATTACTTTTGGCAGATTTACAGGTAAACCTAAACCAAAAACATTTAAAAGCAAAAAGACAACAAGGTCTAAGGAACTTGGAACATGTGCCTGAGAGCAGCAAATCACGCTTTGCTGTGGCAGCATCAGAATCAGATTTGGCAAGTAGATAAGTAGGTATTTTCTGAGCTTAACAAATAAATACACTTGGCACTTTCTGAGTAATTGAGTAATTCATAAAATAGATGAGTAATTATTTTATTTGTTATTATTTTTATAAAATAAAGTTGAACCACAGTGAGGAGGAGGAATGCAGTCTAAGATTTTGGGAAGGGTATAAATTACATGTAATTAAATTCTACTAGAGAAGAATTGCATCACCTAATGATATTAAGCGTATGAATTTCTGTAGGAATTCCTTTGAAAATTGATGAGCAAGCCTTTCATTTGTTTAACTAGTTCAGAGGTATAATTGTGGGATTAAGTCAATTATATTATGGTATGAATTTATTCCTACTTTGGAGATGTCAATTTTACTTTCTCTGTATATTCATGCTTTATTTTATGGTAGTTTTTTCAAAGTGCACAAGCTGCAAATTAAATACAACGAATAACACTTTACACCATGCACTTCGTGCCACAAAACAAATTTAGAAATACCTCTAGGTGGGGTACCTGGGTGGCTCAGTCGTTAAGTGTCTACCTTTGGCTCAGGTCATGATCACTGGGTCCTGGGATCAAGCCCCACATTGGGCTCCCTGCTCGACGGGAAGCTTGCTTCTCCCTTTCCCATTCCCCCTGCTTGTGTTCCCTCTCTCTCTGTCAAATAAAAAAAAAAAATCTTAAAAAAAAAAGAAATATCTCTAGGTATTAATATGGCTAATATTTGATAACATAAGAATATAATTTAATGTAGCTGGATTTTTAAAAAAATAAAAGCAAAAGAAATAATAAATAAATAAATACGGAAGATGCCAAAACCATTGCCTGGCTGTTCTAGCAATTTCCTCCTCCTCGTCACAATTTTAAGTCCATTTTAATTTTATTCCAGTGAACGCATTCTCAATCTGACCTGCTTCATATTCAGGTGTAATTGTGGTCCATTGGCATGGTTCTACCTGCTTGGCCTTAGCTGCTAGAAAGCAATTATACCTGATCATTCTGGTAGTTATTGCTGCTATTATCACTTGCCTGCCCAGGACCTGCCAAGATTTTCCCAAATACCATGACAAATTTGTTCAAGAAAAGAGAGAGAGAGGAAGAGAGAGAAAACCATTTCATTCCCATATTTGCATCTCTTTTGGGAACCACAACTGTGATGTTTGTTTCTTTGCAACATTTTCTTTTTGCTGATTTTCTTACTACACTTCATGGGTGTAATGCCAGTCAGAACTGGGTGCCCCTCAAATTGTTTTTGTGTGTGATTTCTACAGGATTCTGTTCTCTAACATATAGTCCTGCTAACCTAGCTATTATTTCTTGGGATATGGTTTATTCTTATCCACTTCCAATCTAAAACCAAACTTTTGTAATGCAGGTTGCAAAATGGACAAATGCTGTCAGTTTCTAGTGCCTCTCCTTTGCTTTCTCACCAAGTAGACCTGATGTTCACTATTTCCTCTACTTTTGTTGATGGCTCTTGATTTTGTACTCCCATCAGTTTTAATGACTACACTGGTCTTTCATACTGCCTGAATGAAGGAAAGATTTAATTTAAACTGAAAAATACTTGACAGTGATGTCAACAGTCCCAAATGACACCAAGAGCAACAGATGTATGGGAATGTTTTGGGAAACTAACCCGGTCTTTGTGGGAAGGAGCTAAATAGTAGAATTTTCATGCTCTCTCACCTTTTGGACTGTTATGCATACATATTAGAAGTTATTTTGCTTATATATTTTCTTTTGGCATATAAATTAAATGCATTATTTTTTCTTTATTCCTACTAGATTGAGCCAAGAGGGCATTTTGAAAGAAGGTAACTTCTGCTATTTAAAAAGCACAGATTCAAATGTATCAATAAATCATTCTCACTTAGTGTCAGCCGTGCTCAAAATCCTGTTGGTTTCATGGGTATAAATTATAAAATCTAAAGCTTGCCTTCCAGGGACTTGAAGTCAATTTGTGGAGAAAGATGTATGTCCTTTTAGCTATAAACACAAATATAAAAGAACTAATGGTCAAAGCAGGTTATGATCATTGTTAGGGTCTGTGTGGCCTCATCCCCATCACACATGTCAGTGGTCCCTTGGCTTGCCCTGACCCCAGAGCCAGCAGGACCCCTGCTTGGTCATCTGGTACAGTTTCTCTTAAATCGGCGATATGGGGATTTGGAAGTAATTTTCTGATGCTATAGGCTATCTCTTTACCTTTCTGTTTGATCTCATTTCTGCCTGTCCTATCACCTGGGGTTGTTTCTAACTTCTGTCCTTATAGTTGGCTTCATTCCCACTTGCTTCTGCTCACTAGCTCGGCCTCCCCTTCCTCTCAGCACGCCATAGGGCCAGCAGTGCACAGGAGTCTCTGCTAATCCTTGTATGACTGTGAGTGCCTAATCTGTACTGCAGCTTATAAACTCTACAGGAATTTAAATAAGTGAGAGATTACTCTGGACCAGGTTATCAGGGATCTTGATCTGCCCAGAAATCAGAAAGTATAAAGAAAAACAGAGGGCTTTCGAGGTGGAGAAATAATGAGTCAAATGAAAGACAAGAAAATGTTTAAGTGCAGAATGATGATAGGAATTTTCTTAGACAAGAGGGCTTATGGAAACATAGATGAAAATATAGTTTGGGGCTACATTGTGAATGTTCTTCAAGTTAAGACATTGCAATTATATTGTATGTAATAGAAAATTATTGAAGATTTTTGAGCACAGTCATGTCATATTTAAAGCAACAGTCTAGGAATTTGGTTATGTAAACACGTTTAATATTGCTTACTTGCCTTGCTTAGTTGCCTTGTTTTATCGAAGAGATGTGATGATTGTCAAAATGATATAACTGGGGCTCATATAACTGGCATATATCATCAACTTTAACAATTTAGATTATAAAGAAAAGCCAAGTAGTAATATATAACTGCGGTTCACCCCTCCCAGTATTTACCCACTTTGCTTTGTGACTTGCATCCTCTTGCCCTGAAGACAGAGTATAATTCTCACTCCTTGATGTTAGGCTTGACCATGTGATTTGCCTGAAGCAATATTGTGTGCCACTTCTGAGCCTAGACCTAAGAGGTCCCTTTGTTTGAGCTTCTCCCATCTCTCAAACTAGTTCTCTGGTCAATGGAAAATGAAAGAGATATGGAACAAATCTAAACCTAACTTGCAACTTGAAGCCAAGCCCAATTGAGTTCAACCTAGATAGACTAACACCCAGCTGACAAGCAGACATGTGGACAAGCATAAATTATGTGTGTTTTAAACCACCTTCTGTTTGGGGTAGCATTAAACAACATCCTCTTTGAAATAACTAACTCATACACCCTGTTTTCTTTTTAACTAATAGAAGAATATAATCGAAACATAAATGTGAAGAGTTCACCATGTGTCAGAAATGCTAGACCAAAATATTATAATTATTTCTGGGAATCATTATATGAGAGATAAGACCAACAATCAGACTCATGGGGAAACTTAATATTATGCCAATCAGGAAAAAGTGAAGGAACCGAGGAGACATAAGTTGCAGGAGAAAACATGAAAGCAGGAAGAAAGGAATATAAATTCACATATTTGGACATATATCAGTTAACAAGTAATTAAACTCTGTCTCAGATTGACTCAACATCACAGATTTCATATACCTGGAAGTTGTGAGTTGGAAAGAGTTTCAGGCTGAACTCAAAAAGATCTTCAGCTTCATTTCTCTGATTCCCTATGTGCTAACTTTGGCTTCATAATTTTTTTCAAAGCATATGATTGCTGTTAGTAACTGTGAAAAGGGTTTATGTGTTCATTTCCAGGTGAAAGAAAATGTGTTACTTTCAGGCCTTTCTTTAGAGTAAGAAAACACTTTGCCAGAGTTCTCAGCAAACCTTTCTTTGCCTCTCACTGACCAGGATCGGGATCTCATGCAGTGCAGTAGTGTGGTGGTAAATTGACCAAAAGAAAGCCACTTTCACCAAGTTCTGTCATGTAAATGCTCCCATGATGGTTATTTCAAGCTACCAGCTTTTATGCCAGTGAAGACAGAATAAGGAAGAGATGTGCACGATCATCTCTTGTGAGCCATTTCCAGCACACCAGTGGGCATATGTCCATTCTTGAAACAGTCATTGGACTAATAAACGGGATTGCCCTTCTTGTTAATAACCACACAGTGAAAAAATCCTGAGTTTCTAAATTTTCTACAATAAATCTGTATTTCTTTTAAAGATAGAAAAATATTACTTTAAAGGAAAGACTATGCCAATGAGAAAATATTTACTAAAAAATAAGCATTATTGAATTGCTTCATTTGGCTGTAGAATTTGTACAGAGAACTTCAGAATCATTCTCAATTTTAATGTTATATAACTTATTTTTAATATTAATGTATTTTAATATTTTATAGTTAGAATTTTACTATTTTAATATAATGAGTCATATAGTCATAAAGAGCATTTAGAATAATTAATTCTCCTTAGAAACTAATATTCAGTTCAACATTTATTGCATTACCTCCTACGTTCTAGATATTACATTGTATTCTGGAAATAAAAATAAAAACTTGAAATGATGCCTGCCGTCAAGTAAATTTAATGGAGGAAATAGACTGAATGCCAAAGATTAACATAGAGCATTGGATGGCAAACTGCAGTCCATGTGCCATCTTTGGACTACTACCTATTTTTATAAACAAAGTTTTATTGGGACACAGCTACCCCCATTGTTATATATTTTTCTATGGCTGCTATGACACCATAAGGATAGACTTGGATAGTAGCAACAGAGACCATTTGGCCCACAAAGCTGAAAATATTTACTATGTGGCACTTCACATGCAAAGTTTGCAGACCCCTGACATGGAGCATGACAGTCATTGAAGTATACACTATATGAACTGGAAACACAAATAAGGGCATGGCAACCAATTTCCTTCACTGAGAGGACTTTTTAAGCAGAAAGTAATGGAAACTCAGTATCAGTGCACTAATTACCCCAAATCTGAGTGACTGTCCATATGTAGATAAACATCTTGAGGATTAGCTAAACGTAGGAGAGATTTTAGTTTCTTTTAGACACAGCATGGTGAAAAGTGTTAATTAAGTACAGCTATGTTCATTATGGTTTGTGAATTATTGTTTGACTCTGTCAAACACAAAATAATCAAATCATAGATTGTTTCATTTAAAACAGTCAAATTTAAAGTAAAACTCTCTAAGTGTGACTTTTTATATAAGGGCCACTATTCATTTGATGCAGTTCTAGTGGTGTGTCATATAAAATCAGTCTTTCCAAAGTATCTCTCTTTTCTCAGATGAAAGGTCTTATGTATTTTGAATTATTTTCTTGATTTGTTTTTTGGCTTCCATTCTGGTTACTCACATAACAGTATATTTAAAAGAGCCTGAATGCATTCAACACAATTATATTACTGTGATATCACTTAATCATTTGTTGAACATTTTTTCCCTAAAATATTCTGATCTGTGCTCCAAAAAAGAACAGACAAAAAAGTTTATAAAACTTATTAAGGGGATCCTGGCTGGCTCAGTCAGGGGAATGTGTGACTCTTGATCTCGGGGTTGTGAGTTCGAGACCCACGTTGGGCGTAGCGATTACTTAAAAATAAAATATTTTTTTTAAAAAAGCTCTTATTTATTTTTCACTGTATTCTGACTTTGATCCACTTTAATAATATACATGCATTTATAACACATTTTTTATCTAATTTACTTTGCATCCAAATTATATATATATCAAAAAAAATCAAAAGTTTGTTTCAGATACGGTGATCATTCGGTAATAAAACCTGTTGTTTAAGTAATTGGATGCTGAATCTCCAAAATGAAGAGCGTGCCTTCTGTTTGTTTTCTTAATTCAATAAAGAAAAGCATAATATGAAATTATTCATGTGCTTGAAGGAAGAGGAGAGTCCAGAATTGTATCCTGGGCCCCTTTTCCACGTATCTACTGCTTCAACAGCAGGATAAACAATAGACCTCAGTCACCCAGTGTTCACTGGGCTCCTGGTAGCACTACCTCTCGTTCACCTTCACAACATGATGACAAGAAGGAAGACAGGCCCTAGAGACTGGTGATCTCCATGAGAGCCTTATCCCTCCTTCCTGTGCCCCAACAATCCCAAGCTCGTTATCTCAATAAGATTCTCCTGGTTCCCCCATCCAAGCTGCTGCAGTCTTCTCCCTTACATAAGTTACAGCCCTATCCTCTGAGTGTCACCAGTTAAAAAAGGGGAGTCATCCCAGTACCTTTGCTCTCACCCCTGCCATACTGTATCCCATCAAATCCTAGTTTCTCTACTTTCTAAGTATTTACCAAATCTAGCTGCTCCTAACCATCTGTACAGATATCATATTACCTTCATCTCTGGTCCAAATTACCACAATCTTTGGTTAAAATTATTGTAATATTCTCTTAATTGACCTGTTTGTTCAGCCCTTTGACCTCTAATGTTTATTCTCAGCACAACAACCCAGGTAGTTCATTTGTTACTTACTTGAAGATGTCATACTTCTTTAAAAAAAAAAATGTATTTATTAGAGAATGCAGGCAGGCGAGCGTGTGTGGGGGGAGGGGCAAAGGAAGAGGGAGAGAAACTCTTAAGTAGACTCCCCACTGAGTGCAGAGCCTGACATGGGGCATGATCTCACGATCCTGAGATCACAACCTGAGCCGAAACCAAGAGTCGGACACTTAACCAACTGCACCACCCAGGTACTCCTTTTTTTTTTTTTAAACATTATATACTTTATTTTTTTAAAGTTTATTTATTTATTTATTTATTTATTTATTTAGTAATCTCCATACCCAATCAGGCTCAAACTCACAACCCTGAGATCAAGAGTCCCATGCTCTTCTGACTGAGCCAGCCAGGCGCCCCCAGATGTCATACTTCTTTTCACAACATGGCAATGGCTCTGCATCATTCTTAGTATAAAAGCCAAAACAATTTAAATAGCATATGTGCTCTGACTCCCTGCTCTCTCTCTAACCTCAGCATTTCACATTAGGTAAAACTGGAATAAATACGTTGTGTTGAAGTTGAATCAAAAGCATTAAACCCAACAGAAGAAAAAAAGTACTATAGTTATATAAATGATATTCGCTGAAAAGTTATTTTAAGCCTGCCAAACCTCTTGGCCACACATTTTTTTTTTTTAGGATTTTATTTATTTATTAGAGAGCACACAAACAGGGGGAGTGGCAGGCAGAGAGAGAGGGAGAAGCAGGCTCCCTGCTGAGCAAGGAGCCCAATGTGGGGCTCCATCCCAGTACCCTGTGATAATGACTTGAGCCAAATGCAGACAATCAGCTGAGCCACCCAGGCGCCCCCATACATATTCTTTTGATCACAGTGAGGTGGAAGTTTTCAGTAAACAAAGATTATCATCAATGAGCCTCACCTATGCAGTATTCCCAATTGAGTATGAGCCCAGATTCTACATTTCATCCACCCTCATTCAAGCACTCTGAGGATCTGCATCTCCAATGATCATAAGGTTTATGATCTCCAGCGTCAGTATTTTAACTTGGTGATTGGGAGGCTGATATCTTGAACAATCTATACCTAAGACCCCTGTAGGAAACACATTGCAAGCAGTTCCAGACATGATGACTATCATGGATAGAATTTGTGGGTCTATGGGGAAATGCAAACATATTTCCCTTTTGTCATATTTGGGACTAAAAGGACAAGTTACCCCTGATTGCATCAATGGAGATGAATATATCAATAACATAAAAATAAGATTATTAATCAAAAAAGACATGATTTTAATCAGGTGGTATGCAAACTTAACTTGTTCTCCCTCAGAACAGTTCTCCATAATGCACAGCAATTGACAGTATAATATGGGGATCGAGAGTGCAAACTCTTGAACCAGGCATCCTGGTTTGAATCCTCCCTCTGCTCCTTATAACAGCTATGTTCTGTGCCTCCATTTCCTTAAAATATAATAATACTCATCTCTCAAGGTTAATTTACTATGAAGCCAATGGAACTTAAACTTTGGGACTCATCACATGCGTAAGTTCTTAGCCAAATGAGGAAGGAAATCAGGGCTAATTGGAAGCATTTTATAAAAGTCATTTCCAAAAATTTAACTGAAGTTTCTCAAAAGAAAAGGATCACCTCCAACACTCCAGTAATTCCTCGGGGTATCTTTTCACACTGCGTAAATACTCATTTTCATACCAGTTTCTGCGTTCATAATTTCGTACTTTTTTTTTTTTTTTTTTTTTATAAAGAGTGCCTTGCATTAGCCTCAGGTACTACAAAATCTGGACTCTGTCCTGCCTACTGCCTAGGATTTTTGTGAGGATTAGAGGAGGTAATATGTTTTAAGTACTTAGAACAATGCCTGGCATGCAGGTAGAAAATGTTAGCCATTGTTTAAATAGGTTGCTTAACAATGATTATGTATTGATTAGTTATATAATTTTGTGAAAAGGAATCAGTTTTGAATGACAGTATCAAGGGTCTGAAGCCTCACTTAAGGAAATTCCCGAAGTTCTCCCAAAGCAAGAAGCGAATAGAATGATTAGACCTCTACTGACTGAAGGTCACGGTTGTATCCCTAAACTCCTGTTAGTTCAGTTAGAATGCTCAAATGTCAGAATCCAATGTCCACTTGTTGAAAGTATCTTGGGCTCTTTTTTATATCTGTGAGTATGGTTTTAAATCTTAAAAAATATGATTTAGTATAATTTGTTTTCTTAACTGATTATTCTCTTCCCTCCATTACCTGTGCTCTTGACTCAGAACTCCTGTTCTATATACCTTCTGGAAGGATTAATCATTTCTGTTAACTTCTATCCAATATTTTGTGTGTATTTGTTTAGCTTTACTACCTGCAAAATTTCCCCAATTTTATCTTCTAGAATACTAGCTTGGTCTTTATTGCTATCTAACTAATATTTACTCTGTGCATTGAATTATGGTTTTTAATCACATAAAATATATATAAATTTCCTGGACTTCTTTTCTTTCTCTTAGTTTGTTCATAATTATTTACTTTAGTTTGTAATTACTATATAAATTCAAAGTATTTGACATCATAATTTTATTATTTTACTCAAATTTTGTTTTGTTAATTTTGATTTCAATATGAATATGTGTGTGTGCACACATACCTGCATGTGTGTAGTTCAGGTTTTTGTTTTCATTTGTTTTTTCCATGACATTGGTTTTCCATTATTTTATAGTTGGCTGTTTTTCTTCTCTGTATGCATGGATGATGGAATAGGTTAATTAATTAAGACACCTATTATTAGATTTCTCTGCAATTATGGAGAACTGTTTCTTCAATGTTTTTTTTCTTGATTTGGACTGTTGACATCAGTGTCTGAAGGGCACTTTATTCTAAGAGTGGAACACATTAGAATAGTTTACTACTAGCTAAAAGAGGTTTTCCTTCATTCCATGCATTTATACTTTCCCATCATAATACCTTCTCTTGTGAAAATACTGGACATAAATTCAGCTCTGCTTCTCTACCAGGCCCAAGTATCATGAGTAGGATCTCTTCTTTTGATGACTGCACCCATTTTTCAAATACTAAAATCTTGGGTCAAGAGCACATTTCCCTTAGTCATCTGCTTGGGAAAGGAGGAGCTGATTCTAATAGCTCTTCAGAATGCTGATTCTTAATGAATTGCTCCAATGAGTAACTGTGGTAAATAATCTCAAAGACAGCCACCAGTTTACCTGAATATTCACAATCTTGTATTCTCCCCTTCCATGATGGAACTGGGCTGGTGTGTGACTCACTCAATTCAATTGCATGTGATCAAAGGATGTTGTGTTAGTTCCAAGCCTAAGCTTTGAGAAAGCCTGACAACTTTATGCTTTTGTGCTCTTGGGAGTGCTGAGCTGTTATGTAAGTAATCTGACTGTCCTACTGGAGAGGTGTCATACAGAGAATACATGGAAAAGCCACAAGGAGGAGAGGCCCTGAGACTGTATAGAAAGAGCGAGAGACCCAGTCATCCTAGCATCCCGAGCTCAGCTCTTCAGCTGTCTCCATCTATGCACCAGACATAAATGAGGCATCTTGGATATCCCAGCCCAGTTGAGCCTCTAGATGTTTGCAACCCAAGCTGGAATCACATGGAACAAACTGCCCAACTGAGCCAGTCAGCTCATAACATCATGAAAAAAACAAAAGAAAATCCCAGTGATGTTGACAATGACAACAACAAAACAGTTGTTCTTTTAAACTACTAAGTTTTTGAAGGGTTTTTATATTTTTACATAGCAATACACTCTTATTTTAAGAATCTCCAGAATTCTCTTGGGAAGATCTTGAATCATCAGCTGAGAATCCACTATCCTCTCCATAACAATCTATGCCTCAGTTCTATTTTCCAGAAAATTAAAAAAAAAAAAAAAGGTTCCTAGTGGCATCCTTTTTATTTTTCCTGACCTATAATATACATTTCATATGTTTTCTGTAATTTCACTGGTACTCTGAAAAGAAGGCAAGGTCATAAATGTTCTCAGTTTACCATTTATGAACTAGAGGCCAATAGGTATATTATTTTAATCTCCAATTTTATAGATGATGAAACTGACAGTTTGGAAGTTTAAATAGCTTACTTAAAATCACAGCTAGTCACATCCAGAATTCAAATTGTTCCTATATTAAATAGTATTTTCAGAGTGAGTAAAAGTAGAACAATACTGTATTTGAAAATTATATTTTATTACACACACACTGAAGATCACCCACCTCATTCCAGAAGTGGTACACATCATATCCACTTATCATTTGTTTGTCAGAACATGCTCCAAACTAAGGCTCCAAACTAACTTCAGGGGAAATTAAGAAAAATTAAGAAACCCAAGAAATACGTGTTGAGTACTAATTGACTACTTGCACTGCTTGATAAAGTGACCGACTTGAGTCATCTTGAAAAAACCCTGTCTACAGGATAAAGGATCTAGCAGAAAAAAAGATGAAATTTCTTACCAAGAAACAAATTGTGTCTTCAATTTATCTGTTGATCTCTTAAATTGTAACCTAGCATTTGATATTTAGTTGTTAGAATTGCTTCTAGACAGGGCGCCTGGGTGGCTCAGCCGGTTGAGTGTGTGCCTTTGGATCAGGTCATGATCCCAGGGTCCTGGGATCGAGTCCCGCATCGGGCTCCCTGCTCCACGGGGGGCCTAGTTCTCCCTCTGCCACTCCCCCTGCTCCTTCTCTCTCTCTCTCTCAAATAAATAAATAAAATCTTTTAAAAAAAGAAAGAATTGCTTCTAGACAAGTACCATCCTTCTTATTCCACTTAGAAGTAGTCGTATTGTTTTTGTTTTGTTTTGTTTTGTTTATGTGCATGAATGAAGGGAGCTTCAAAAAATCACAAAAGGAATATTGTCCAGGTGAGGGAATGGTGTTGCACATCATCTCACTCTTACCCTAGAAGGCAATCTGGGAGCCATATGTGCAGGTGGCACAGCTTCAAGATGAAGGAGAGCCACCTGGCTACCTGATCCATACAGGACTCTGCATAAATGAGAACTAAGTTGTCATTCTGTTAAGCCATGGTGCAACTTTGCATTAACCTCAGTAATAACAGGCATTCAAGTGACCATCAGGAAAACTCCTATAGTCTTCACCAAATTATGGTAATCAATTTGCCTAATGGTAGTTCCCATCAGAGATAGCATTACTCTGCCTCTTGCCTTCACACTTCTTCACAAATCTTCATGGATTCTCCCAGATTCTTGAGGATATGCCAGGTTTGTCCAAGATCTTGTTAGTGCTCTGCTGCAGCACTGTTATACAGGTAACCTATCAAATTCTGCAGTTCAGTAAGAATCCAGAATGGGTCTCTTGGGGACCCTAAGACTTGAACTGAGGAATGGAGAGAAATGTCATAGTGTTCTCTATTCCCATGAAATTCTTCTCACAAAAAGTATCATTATGGAATTTTCAGCTTTTTCTTATATGTAGTAAACATGGATGATGGTCATGAAAACCAGTTTGGCTACTGCTTTGCCCCTTAGGCATTGCTGTGTCTAGAGTATCCTTTTAGAATATTTGAGCTCTTACCCTCCTTTGCTGTCAGCTTTGGTTTTCAGTCAGACATCTGAAGAACATTTTTATCATTCTGTTTCAAACAGGATTTATTTCCTTAGATTTTTTTATTATATAACCTTGGGTTTAAAACAGATGCACTAATGCATTCTGAAGTATTTCTTTTTCTTCCTTATTTTCCTTCTAATTCCCTGCTTTTGCTTTTTCCCAAAACTCAAAGCGATATATATTTGGATGGTAGTTAACTAATTTAGGATATGCGGTTATGGGAGCAAGGCCAGCTGTATTTCCCACTTGTCAAATCCTGGTCATTACTCAGTGACTGCTAAGAAACCACTTTTGAGGTCTGTACTAAAAGAAAATCAGTTACAGATCCTGATTCTAATCTAAAATCAATGAGAAAAGTTTTATACATAAATAAAAGACAGGACTACATTCAAAGAAGGAAAAAAAAAAAGATAAGTAATAGTGCCATGCTTTTTTTGGAAGAAATCCTACCTAAATTCTGAATGATGGGTTATTTTTTTAAAAGAAATGAGAATTATATGACATGATAGAAGTACTAATTATCACTACAATGGTAATCGTATTACAATGTATAAATGTATCAAATTAACATGTTATATACCTTAAATTTTCACAATGTTATATGTCAAATATATTTCATTAAAAAAAAAGAAACTTACTAGTTATAATTTAAGAGATCACTGAAAAGCCATCTAAGTTCCTTGGTAAGGAATTATGTTATTGCTCTGTCTTATTTTTTTTTAGGAATTATATTATCTCTTGCTTGCAAAATATAAGTTTAACAATCTTTATGCCCATCAAAATGTTAAGAGAACTACACATCAGTATGGTCACTGTGGTAGCCAGAATAATGGCCTCCTAAAGATGTTGGTACCCTAATCCTCAAAACCTGTGACATATTACTTTTCATGATAAAGGAGACTTTGAAGATGTGATTAAGGTTAAGGACCTTGAGATGCAGAAATTATCCTGGGTAAGCCAAATTTAATGACATGAATCCTAAAAGGTGGAAGAAAAGGGCAAAAGAGGAGGTCAGCGGGAAGTCAGCGTAAGAAGGACTCAATGCCCCACTGCTGGTTCTAAGATGAAGGAGTATGCAAGGATCAAAGAAAGGCCTCTAGAAGCTCAGGACAGCCCTCAGATGACAGCCAGCAAGAAATGGAGAGCTCCTCTTGGAGCTGAATTCTGCCAACATCTGAATGAGCAAGGAAACAGATTTTCCCTTAGAGCCTTTGGAAAGGAATGCAGCCCTACCAAACCTTAATTTTAACCCACTGAGACTCACATTGGACTTCTGGAATTAGGAACTCTAAAATAGTAAGTATATATATTTTTTAAACCACTGTGTTTGTGATTAATATGTTATAGCACCAATAGGAAACTAATGCAGTGACCATCAAGTAATAATAGTTTTCCTTAACATGGCAATGTAAAGTTTTCTTTAAACATTTTACCTGTCAACAGATAATCTCAGTGCTGTATTTTACTGGTGGCTCTCAGCAGTGAACCTTGGTGGTTGATTAGATCTGTGGTGTCTGTGGAGGCACCCATGGACAACTGCAGTACTTACCTATTACTCTTTCTGGTCCATTTTATGAGTAGTCTGATACCATTGCTGGTGTATTATTTGGGCAGGCTGTTAGACAGATCTTGATTGCCACATCTGCCTGTTGCTGGCTGTGAACTCTTGGGTAATTAAACTCACCATCTGAGCAGTAGTTTCTGTTAAAAAGAACAGAAGGGGGTGCCTGGCTGGCTCAGCTGGTAGAGCGTGTGACCCTTGATCTTAGGGTCATGAGTTCAAGCCCCACATTGGGCATGGAGCCTACTTAAAAACAATTTTAAAAAAAGAAAAGAAGGGAAGATTCATGTTTCTTTCATAAAGATTGTATAAAGGATTCATTAAGATGTGCTCATTACAATGCCTACATTTATTTTTAAGATCTTATTTATTTATTTAGAGCATGTGTGAGCCAGGGGGAGGGGCAGAGGGAGAGGGAAAGAAAGAATTTCAGGCAGACTCTGAACAGATTGCGGAGCCTGACGAGGGGCTCTATCCCATGACCTTGAGATCATGACCTGAGCTGAAATCAAGAAGACGTTTAACTGACTGAGCCGCCCAGGTGCCCCCACAATGCCTACATTTGATAAATGTTATATCCTAACTCCTCTCTTCCCCTTGTTCATTCATTCAACACATATTTAATGGACATTTACTATAGGCTAAATATTCTGTTTGGTACTTGGGATACTTCAGCATACAAAAGACAAAAATCCCTCTTCTCATGAAGCATATTCTGGTGTAAGCTCCACTGCTTGCTCTATGGCATCCTATCCTGGCTAACAGAAGTAATACATGGATGCACTGCACAGTGTCATGTGTTTATTTATCATTCCTGGTTAATCTTGTTTCTTTTCCCTGGGACTCAAGAACTCTTTGCTGATTCAGAACTGTTTATTCTCTGTAGAATTCCCGCATGCATTGTACTGAAGAGCCCCTTGCTGTCTCTAGTTAGTAATTAAGGTAGAAATATTGAAAAGTGAAGAGAACAAGGCAATGATCATGTATTCTGGGCGACCCACAACACAGCTATAGAGACATGGCTGATAAATAGGAAAATAGAAGAAAAATAGGAAATATTTTATAAACATAAGAAATCTGTAATGAGTGATTTTGAAAAAAATCAAAGAAATACTAACCAACCTGGGAAACCCTTTGTAAAATTTTACAGAAATGTCTTAACTGTAAAAATAATTCATGAATAATCTTAAAGGAGAACCAGTTTTGGATAATGGGATATCCAAGACTATTGTTAGCTATACTTAGTAACAATTTCAAAATGAAGTTTTCAAGTTGAACAGATAGCTCCATTTCAACAGTGCTACTATTAGCTGTGCATTATAAGTAAGTTTGTTTGTTTGCTTATGTTTGGGTGTCAATTATATTTTTATTTACCTTATTTATTTTTAATGACTTTTTTAAGGCAGATTTTTCTGAGAAGAAGAAGGATAAGCTAACTTTAAGTTGTAAAATTAACAATTTGTCTAAAAATACACAGTGTATCTCTTGGGCAAATGATGGTTTACATTGAGTTTCTCTTTTTTGTCATTCCAACTCAGCACAGACAAAGAAAATATTTTCTGGTGAATAATTTTTATTTTGTATTTTGTATCTAAAAACTGCCCTTGGGACAATTGAAAAATCTTACTCTTTGAATTTCTGGAGACTCTAGTAAAACTGATAGCTGTCCTCCATATGTTTATAGCCTTTCCTCTATACAAAGTCTTTTATGTACAATTGAGCAAACATCAGAGTAAACACAAGTTTATTTTACAGGTCAACTTTTATAGTTGGGAATGTATCCATACAAATATGAATCAATGCTAACTTCTAAAAGCTGCCCAAATTCCTTGCAGTGGCAAGTGGTTTATGAGGAAGATTTCAATTTTTTTTCTCTTTTTTCCCTCTCTCTTGAGAGAAAGAAAGCGCACACATGCACACCCGCACAGGTTGGGGTGAGGGGGCAAAGGGAGAGGGAGACAGGATCCCAAGCAGTCTCCATGCCCAGCACTGAGCCTGAGGTGGGACTGGATTTCACAACCCTCACATCCTGACCCTGGCCAAAATCAAGAGTCCCATGCTTAACCAACTGAGCCACCCAGACGCCCAAGGTAAATTTATGTCTCCTTTGGACTGCCTCTGGAAAAAGACGAAGAGAGTTCTTTTCAGCTGCAAATAAAAGAAATGAGTTTGGCCAAGCAGAAAGCTCTTAGACTGGAAGATAAGAACTGGGAGGAGAGAAGTCTAGTAAAAGAGTAACTGAATTGGTTGGGGAGTGTGAATATTTTTTCCAGAATTGGAAAGAATTTACAAAAGAATAGAAGGTGAATCTCCAGTGCAATAGCCAGAAGCCACAGTTATAGTTAAGAACTTCTACAGAATACCTTTTGGCCACTCAGCCAAGTTCTCAGAACTCAGCTCAATTAAGCCATCACCCATTAATACAGATAGTCACTCTGCCTCTCTTTTGCCTAATCTTACCAGAACAGATGGCTTCCCATGGAATCTCCTTCAGCTTGGACAATGGATCATGCTCTTTGTTTATCCTCTCTCTGGACAGCCCCCCCTCCCCCGCCTTTTCTCCTCTTCACCTAATAATCACTCATCCTTCAGATCTCAATATCAATGTCTCTTCCTCCAGGAAGACTTTGACCACTTCCCCAATCTACATAGGGCACTTTTCCCCCACTACATCCCCTTAGTATCTATGACACTGGTCACAGCACACATCATAAAAGAATTTCTGTTTTAATTGTATGTGCTGTTTTGTGGACTCTAACATCTTTGGGAAGGTTTCTACCATTCTTACCAGCAAACCCCAAACACTTGGCTTGTACTACTCTAAGTACTGCATTTGTGGAGTAACTGAACTAAAACCTGGGGAATTAGACTACTTAGTTCAAAGTGTGACCACAGTTAGTGCTTCGCCCAGGTCCCTTCAGATTTCCTTTATCATTTCTGTGAATTTAAATTTTCATAGCTCATTCAGTCAACTCAAATGCTTTTATATTCCATCATTACTATGTATAGTATGTGTCAGTAAGAATAATTAAGAATCCGTAACTGGGTCAAACTGAAAGAAGACACCATTAGCACCTTGTAAATGGTTTTATAGCTACCTAAAAGTCGAAATTATATCAGAGAAGGGATTAAGAAATAATGCTAGCTGGGTGCCTGGGTGGCTCAGTTGGTTAAGCGACTGCCTTCGGCTCAGGTCATCATCCTGGAGTCCCGGGATCGAGTCCCGCATCGGGCTCCCTGCTCAGCAGGGAGCCCGCTTCTGCCTCTGACCCTCCCCCCTCTCATGTGCTCTCTCTCTCTCATTCTCTCTGTCTCAAATAAATAAATAAAATCTTTAAAAAAAAATTTAAAAATTAAAAAAAATTTAAAAAAATTAAAAAAAAGAAATAATGCTACCAGACTACATGAATTGGAAATATAAATTGCAACATATGGAGATTTTGGAATTAAGATTTAGTATATAAAAACCACTGAAGCTTTTTATAATTTCACTCACCAAAAAGTATTTTTGAGCATTAAGTTGGCATAATAAATGTGTAAATCAGAAACATAAATAATAATATAAAACTAAGTATCTCTTAACAACTGTAGCCTTAAACTTAATTTTTCCAGATGAATAGAAGTTCACAGAATCTTTTTCTTTTTTTTCTCTCTCTAATCAAAATAACTCCTCCTCCTGATTTTAAAGCAATGAAATGAAATGGCTAAAATCATGTTATTTTATGATAACAATTTTACAGCTGCTAAGAGGGAGACATTTTTAAACCTCCCATATCTATTATAAACGACACTGAAATTATCATCCTTAGATTGAAGAAGAGGGGGAAATATTTGTCACAATATAGCCTCTCCACCCCACCATCCTGAGAAGAATGCTAGGACTAAAATTAGAGAGTGCAGGCAGCATTACTTAATTTCAGTCTTCTGCAGAAGGAGGAGAGATTGGGCCTGAGGAGATAAATAGAATCAGAACAAAGAGAAGCTAGTCAGGTCATGTGAGTCTCTCAACACCCTGGGTGGTAAGCCCACAGTCATCCAAGAAACAGATGCTGGGTTTAAAATTCAATTCAGGGTGTCAGTGAATTGCATTAAACCTTGTATTTTGTTTTTCTCATGAAGAAAAAAAAGAAAAACATGTTTCATTTATCAAACACAATCATGTTTCTTCAGAGATTTTGTTCTTATGTTCTGCTTTAATTTCGTATTTTCTAATGTGTCCAAGTAGCCCTTAAAAATGATGTCAACCCATTTTTACAGCAATAAATTCATTTACATCTCACATGAAGAGTTTCAGCAGTATAGTCAACATGGCCTATCACAAAATATTTGACCTTTATTTAACACAATAAAGCATGAGTCATAGGTTTAAAACTTAAATATATTTCTCCTGTTTTAAAGACTAATCTTATATTAAAGGAGAATAGATGGTAGCAGAGTGAGCAAATTACATTAGTGACAAAACTACAAGGAAATATTTAATTGTCTGTAAAAAGAGTATCTTGAGATGCCTTCGTAGTGCACACCACCTCTCACATTTATTATGTAGCTTTGAAAAAATAGACCAGTACGCTGATTGGGTATTGCAGTTACTAAGAGAACAAAAGTTACTTTCTGTCAAGTGTTTCTAAGGGAAGCAGTTGCTATCATTTGGTGACTTTTTTTTTTTTTTTTTACAGGATTGGGAATTCTTGGTCATGCTAAGAAAATTTAACAACCTAGCAGTATTTTTACGATTAAGTACATATTTATATGCTTAACTAGTTTTAAATGCAGGTAGATATTGTGAATGAAAATACAGCTACATGGACATAGATATTATAATGCAAAGAATTAGAATTTATTCTAAGCCTCCATTTATAAACCAATTTTGTTCTTTGTCACTATTTAATATTCCAAATTTTCTCTTCTAGGTAGAGGTAGTGTATTTTGTATGTGACTTATTGTCAGGTGCTTTGTACCTTCATTTGAATGACTTGTGAACTCCTGGACATACATTTTTCAGCAACAACTTTTTTTTTTTTTTTTTTAAGTAGGCTCCATGCCTAGCACGGAGCCCAATGCAGGGCTTGAACTCATGACCCTGAGATCAAGACCTGAGCTGAGATCAAGAGTTGGATGCTTTACCGACTGAGCCACACAGGCGCCCTTTTCACTATCACCTTTTTAATTTAGAGTCTTACTAAACATTGCTAGGATACTTTGTAATCATTAGATATTGTGAGGGAGGAAAAATAATTTTTCCTCTATCCTACTAGGTTCTTGACTTAGACACCGCGCCCCTCCACCCCCCAGACTAAAAGACAGATTAATAAGAGAAAAAAGTGAACAGAGGTTGAATTAGATGTATGCCTCCTCTATGCATAGGAGATACCCAGGAAAACTGAGTAACTCCCTGAAATCACCCAAGCCACCCCCTTAATACCAACTCCAGCTAAAGACAAAAGAAGATGCTGGGTGTGAGGAGTCAGTTAAGCGAGGTTATCAGAAAAAGCACAGTAAACAGTAAGGATGTGGTGCAGATTTAAATCCTTGCCTTCTCCATGGATAAGAGTTTCTAGAGATTAAAAAACAAAACAGTTTCAAGAGATTTTAGAGTCATCTTTCTTTTCCTGGCACAGCAGGGAGAGACACCCTTACAAATGGAGATTTCTCTTATAAATGTAAATGCCTCTTAGAAAAAGGTGACCTTCTACTCAGTATGCAGAGCTTCTATGTCTGCTGTTTCTTAAAAATAATCAGCCTAAAATAATACTTAAACCAAAGAGGCATATTTTGGGGTGGCATATTCTGCTTCTCTTCAAATCAAATAATAATTTCTATTTAAAAGAATGCATTCATAGATAAAATGGATTCAAAATAGATCATTCAATCTGCTTACAATATTCTTTTTTTTTTCAAAAGACATGGTTAACAAAAGAAAAATAGTGTTAAGGAAATAAAAATATAAAGAAACTACAATAATACAGAATTCTAACACCAAGATCCCCAAGTCTGACTTTAATGATAATAACTACCCGTGTATAAATTTATGTATCTGATCAGAATTTAATAATGTATATGTGAAAACTTGTGAAAAGTGATTTATTTTTTTATTCTTTTTTTTTCAAACTCCTTCTAAAGCCTGAGTGGAGAAAGGAGGAGAGCTTCCCATTGTTTTTCAGTAGATTTCCTCTTTTTCCGCTTGTATAATATTGTCAAGAATTCATATTTTCAAGTTTTTTAACAAAGAGAATGTGAGAGAATTGTCAGAAGAATATAGATTTCTCCAGGCAGTTTTCGAAGATAATATTTATCATTTTATACATAGAAAGCATGAATAATTACGGCAAATATTCATTTAAAGTAGAGATATGTCAGGAAGGAAGACCTTCCTCTGCACTGTGGCCTTCTAGCTGGACTTAGAATCAAATTGACATGAGACAAATTAACAGGAGAAAATCAAATTTAATAGGCATAAATATAGGGAATCCATATAGACAGGAAATTCCAAAGACAATGAGGCAATTCGAAGCTCATAGGAGCTAAGGAGAGTCTGAAGACCCAAAAGTGGCCTATCTTGGGGCAGCCTGCCCTTGGCTCCTACAGATACAAATAAATCATATTTGGGGATGCCTGGGTGGCTCAGATGGTTAAGCATCTTTATTTGGCTCAGGTCATGATCCTAGGGTCCTGGGATGGAGCTCTTCATGGGGCTCCCTGCTCAGTGGGGAGCCTGCTTCTCCCTCTCCCTGTGCCTTCCTCCCCCCTTCCCCCACTTGTGCTCTCCAGCCCTCTTTCTCGGTCAAATAAATAAATAAAAGATTTTTTAAAAAATTTTTTAAAAACCCAAATAAATCATATTTGCATAGGTTATCAAAATAGTCTTGGAATTTAAGGTGCTGAGAACACATGGTAGTGTTCTTTAAAAGCAAGGTGATTTTGGCAATTGACATAGTTAAATGAACAGTTAGTGCATCCCAAAATTAAGCTAAAGCTGTCAGACTATTGAGCAAACCAGTCTGGGACGCCTGGGTGGCTCAGTCAGTTAAGCATCTGCCTTCCGCTCAGGTCATGATCCTAGCATCCTGGGATCCAGTCCTAATCATGCTCCTTGCTCAGCAGCCTGCTTCTCTGTGCTTGTGCTTTCTCTCTCTGACAAATAAATAAATAAAATCCTTACAAAAAAAAACCCAGTACGCCTATCAACCTGAGTAGGTGACAACAACTCATATCCTCACTCTGTCTTTTCAATAATATTCAACAATACTATATTTCAAACAAATAGTAAAGGTATAAAGGAGTCTGGTGACACTTTTTGGAAACACTGGACTTTTAGCACAGTGTGCAAGTGTATATGTTTGGGGGAGACAGTGAGTTTGTGTGTGTTTATGTGCGCGCACATGTGTGTGTGTGGTCATTGCCATACCATGATTTGCTTCAATTATTGGACTCATTGCCCTTCCTTTTGGGAGACATAGATGTGACATACTTTCCAGAAGGTACTTATGTATTTAGAGATTTAAAACACCTACTTAATATTTCCTGGATTCAATTTATTCAACACAGAGATATTTTAAATAGACAAATTCTCCATTATTTTAGAACATTGTGAGAAACATAATAAAATTATTGTTAGCATGTTTGTGTGTGTATGTCTGTGTACTGGGTTCACAGTAATTAAGAAGAGCAAATACTGTATCTCTTGAGTTAATAAACCCACAAACAAGGGCAGATAGCAAACAAAAGCAAACAGACAAAAGAGCCCCCAATGCACACTGATTGGCAACCAGGATGATTTTTCTAAAATAGAAGTCTCATTTCTTATAACCAAACATAATGCATCTGGAAAATAAATAAGGCAAATCAAACAATTCAAAATTCAAGTAAAGAAAATTGTATCTTATCAGATAATAACTTGTTGATGCTTATGTGAATGGTGATACATTCATATCTAATACCAATGAAGAGGGAAAAATGTATTTAATGTTTTCCATTTGTGTGTTATGCATAGCTTAAATAATGTAAAAAATGTCTTACGGTGAGTTTAAAAACTTTATTAGAAAGCCTGCATAATGATAAAGTTTGAAAAACATAATATATATTCTGGTAGATATATATTAAAGTATGGTATTAAATATCTATTAATGATTTTTTGTTTCAAATTCAGAAATACCATTCTTATTAAAAATAGAGAAATGTAGAGCTCATGAAAACCCAAGATAAAGGTTTTCTTTAAACTTTGAATAATGGATACAGTTGAAATTTTTCTTGATCATTTGTGCATGATTCACTTGTGTCAGAGGTTGGCCAAACCCGTGGGCTCAGACCAGGCTAGCAGGAAGGACAGGGAACCTAGAATGTGAATTACCTGATAAAGACTAAAGTGGAACCCCTCATGTCCACATTGATAAACCTTAGAACAGAGACATCTCTGGGGAACTCTTAGTCAAACTGAAAGCAGCAGTATTCCCACACTTCTATGGGCTTAACAAAACATGCTGGGGATCTGGCAATGGTTTTCTAAACATGAAAGAAGTAAATATGACAGTAATGAATAGAATCTTCTTAAAAGCAATTTCTTCTTAGAGTAGTGATTCCCTATTTCAAATTTGTAACTCAAGGAAACTCTATAATGAGGGTCTGTGGGATTTTCCCCCTGCCAATATTTCAAGAAGTCTAACAGTAGTCTTTGAATAAATTTTCTAAAGACACCAGTGAAAATCATTTTTAAAACATGAGGTCTAAGTAGGAAAAATAACGGGAGGACTCTAGTTGGTGAAAAAAACGAAGTCATTGCTCTAGTATAGAATTTCCCGGTGTATATTACTCAGAAAATTATTTCTGTAGATTAATAGGTGTTATTAGAAACAAACAAAAATAATTCAATGGTCAAATGTTTAAGATTTGCTCTGTTTAAAATAAGTAATTTGCCTTTCTATGCATCTGCCAAAAGGGAAGAGAAGATTTCTCAAACTTATATTTTGGCCATAAAGTGTTTCCCGCCCCCCCCTTTCGAAAATCTGGCCAAACTAAATTTCCATGGACCTCAACTTGGGTAATGCTTCCTGAGATGATAGAGCCAGCAAACCAGGAATGGATACCTGAGGACAAAACCACCCAGCTGTCCTTTGATTCTGTTAGAGCCTTTTCACTTTGATGGAATAATCTAGATACCATAAAGCTTTTCTCTGGAGGCCTCTTTTGACCCAGTGACTCAGAATCTTCTATCTTGGGACTCATCACTTTGAAGTTTGCTTTCTGACCGCTTCTACAAACTGTCTTATGCTTTGTCTGATTTTTCATGTTACAGGTGCAAGAAAATAAGAGCCTGGCTTTTTTCTTTCTTTTTTTTTTTTTTTTTAACTTTCAGAGAGGTTATGTCATGATTCAGCTAAAATGCAACAGCACTATGTGCCAGACATTGCAGCAAGAAAAATGTCATCCAGGCTGGCTATGGAATTAGGCCTCCTTGGAGCACATGGGATGAATGAGTTAAACAAGGAAGGTGATCAGAGCAGATACTCATGTGTTATTCCAACAAAGGTTGGCATGTTGGAAAGCCACGGTATTTGCAAGCAAAAAGAGAAGAGGTCTGAATCTCATTTTGCCCATTGTTAACTGTGTGAATTTTGGGCAAATTATATACCTTTTCTAGGCCTCAACTCTTCCATTTGTAACAAGAAGACAACACTGCCAACTTTGAATACTTAAAAGCTGAAACAACATAATTTCACATAGAAGATTCTGGCATATATTAAGTATTAAATAGGTGGTATTATTATTATTAAAGAAATAGAATACAAAATTTTTCTTTTAAATTCCCTTGCTCCTACCACAGTCCTCTGAACCTATTTTTTCTACCTCTTCTTGTTCTGTACCTCCCCTGATCTCCAGTCTGCAGACAGTGATTCCGACTAAGTAGCTTAAGATGTTTGTTTCCACAGGTATTTTCTCTTCAGTGGATGATGTCTAGGATGATTGAAACACTTGTAGATGGAAATCACTTCATTTCTCATGATAGAATTTCAAATAATAAAAAATAATGTAGAGCAGCTCTGTTTAGTGTGGCCATCTCCCCAATGTGTGTCATCTCTGTGGGAGACTACTTCTTCCCCAGGCTGACCCTTGACCCCACACCCAACACTCAAATTTCTAGGAACCTCTCAAACCTTCTACTCCAATACTTTTGATAACAGAAAGTAGTAGCCTATTATCTGTTGTTTTTCTAGCTATTTTTCATTACTCTGTGCAAACCCGGAGAATAAAAGTCTTACTTTACCTGGATTATATTCACTTTTAAAATACTTCCCAGGGTGCCTGGGTGGCTCAGTGGTTAAGCGTCTGCCTTCGGCTCGGGTCATGACCCCAGGGTCCTGGGATTGAGCCCCACATCGGGCTCCCTGCTCCGCGGGAAGCCTGCTTCTCCCTCTCCCACTTCCCCTGCTTGTGTTCCCTCTCTTGCTGTGTCTCTCTCTGTCAAATAAATAAAAAAATAAAATCTTTAAAATACTTCCCAAGCTTAAATTGTACCTTCCATTTCATTTCGTCACCCTGTCTCCTTATTACAGCACTCTAAACCAAAGTTAATTACATGATGTAGGTACTAATTGTGAACAACAGAAATACGTGTGATATTCAGATCTATCACCACACTTACACAGTATTGCTCACATTGAAATTTTATATAAACGTTAAAATAAAAAGATTAGATCATTTAGTGCCACTTAAACATGTTTATATATTGCAAAATTGCTAATATTTAGTGCCCCCTGCTGTTTAAAGTGATTTATTTGCTATTAAATATTTTAATGATTTTTCTCTCATTGACCAAACTTTAAGTCATATGTACTTTTACTAACAGCTCCACCAAGAGAAAAGTCTACTCATCCATGTTTGCTTATAGCTCAGCTCAGGTTCTGTGCATGAGCAACGGAGTTTTGTTTGTTTTTTGCATTTTCCCAAATGGGTTGTACGGTCTTATATTGTTGAGCCTCAACTCAAACAGAGCGGAACACTTTCTCATGTACTTTCCTACTATTTAGTACATACTTACATCATGTTCTCACACTGTTGGGATTCTATTTTTGCTTATATCTCTCCCCAGATCGAAGCACTTGAAAAGCACGAACTATGTCCTATCCACTACTGTCTCTTCAAGGCCTGTCACAGCCTCTGGCCCATCAGAAATGCTTAAAAGATGTTTGTCCCACAAATGAATGTATGAGTGAATGTCATTGCAGAATCCTAATTATCAGAGGGGTTTATGTTCCATTTCCAAACAGAAATCACATGAACAGTAATACCCCTGGGGGTGGCATATATAATTTCCAGTAGAACATTTCTAGTAATTTCAAACTTGTTATAGAGCTCATCTCATTCATTTCTAAAAAGTTCAGATTATTAAGAAACTTTTTTGATTATGCTGACCCCAAATTTAACAATGATATCTGAAAATAACATCCTCTTTCTTTTCTGCCTTCTGTCGAAGTAAAAAGTAAATTTAGTTTTATATCCATTTGGCATTTTGTCGTATCTGCACAGGGTACTTAATTCCTGACATTTTTTTTCTTGTTTTTGACTAAACCTCATCAAATATTCTAATAGTCTGTGCAGGCTGTATTATAAGGTCCTAAATCACCTTTCCTGTGGCTTAACCTCTAGCCCTTTTATTTAGAAAAGACCTAGATAGTGAACACCCGAGAAATTATAAGATTCAGCTTTCATCCAGAATCTGGTCAAATGGCCTGTGTCTGTTTTCATAGGCAAAAAATGAAGAAGATGAAAATGAGAAGACTTAGCCTTATTGTCATTTAACAGAGACTGGAGAAAGCTCATTTTGAACTCTTGAACTGCAGATCAAGTACAGAGAGTACCAGGTAGGAGAACTGAGGACAGGGATCAAAATCTGGCTAAAAATAATGCATAGGAAATAGAGTGTAGGTCTCTGAAGAGATGATTTAATTTGCTACTTTTTTTTTAAGGTTTTATTTATTTGAGAGAGAGAGCAAGAGCACAAGCAAGTGGGAGCAGGGGGAGGGACAGAAGGAGAGGCAGACTCCCCACTGAGCAGGGAGCCCCGTGGGGGCTCCATCCCAGGACCCTGGCATCATGACCTGAGCTGAAGGCAGACACTTAACCAACTGAGCCACCCAGGTGCCCCTAATTTGCTGCTTTTGAAGGCCTGTTATCTATTTTTCTGGAGCATTCATTCTTTTTATAATATGTTTATATGTATAATATATAATATATATATAATGTATAATATAATATAATTCTTTTATAATATAATGTTTATAAGATCTCATCTCCCTCAATTTTCTAACAGAAAAATAGGCATGTGACAAACTAAGTTTGGGCTTCAGCTTGTGTTAGTATAATCCAGTCTGTCTCATTGCACATCCAGCTTATATCCCATTTATATTTTCCCCACTCAGCTTGACTGAGTTCCCTGTTCAGGATCAAATGGTGAAACTATGTACATGCACATGAAATACTTGGACGAGATATTATCTCATATGTATTAAAAATCCAAATCCGAGGGAAATGTATTTCTACTGTTTTTACTAATATCAATGAAATATGGACATTTCTCCAGTAACTAAGAAATCAAAAAAAAAAATTAAACTGGGGTGCCTGGCTGGCTCAGTCAGAAGAGCAAGTGATTGTTGATATCGGGGTTGTGAGTTCAAGCCCCACGTGAGGTGTAGAGATTACTTAAATAAATAAAACTTAAAAAAATTAAACTGTTAAGACTTACAAATAGGCCCCCAAATATAAATGAAATGTATAGCACTCAATAAATAAACAGGAGCAAGAAGTTACAATATAATACAAAAGATACCTTATGGTATTAATATATCAACTAGATGAACTACCTCTTTCTAGACTCTAGTTTGTTTTTTAGATAATTTTATTTTGACAAATTTAATCTTTGCATAATATGCATGAAAACAATTTAGAGGGACTGTTGAGTTGATCTACTCAGTGAGTCATACTGTATTCATTTTACTTCTCTGGCAAGTATTTTCATTGATCCTTTAAATCTATAAACACATTAGCATTAACATTGTGGGTTTATTGTGGGTTTTTTTTTTCTTTTACTGGACAAAACAATTCCATAGTTAATGACGTTTATATTTTAAATTACAATAGTTTTTCACATTAAAAGGACTAACATTTCAGCAGACGATAAAGACAACATATGGGAGGAAGAACATGTACTCTTCTTTGACTCTCAAAAATATTTTTACATATTTTGGAAGCAGAAGTTGAAGTTTCTCATTTTGCTTCTTAGTGACTTAGACCCTGAATGGCTAATAGAAATTAAAAGGCTTTAAACTAAAACTCTTTTTAAGGCACTAAAATAAGCAAACTAGAATTATTTCTTATATCTTAAGAATTAAATAGTGGAAGGTGTTTTCTAATCACAAAATAGGCTTGGCTTAGACTCTAAGCATATATCAAAAGTTTACTCATATTTAGGACATAATTAAGGCAGTTGCTTATTTAATGAAGAAAGAAAATAAGGAAAATAATCCATGCAGCACAGGGGGATCATACTTTGGGCATGCATCTCTTTTTACATTCAGTGATACATTACTGGTGAACGTTCCTTACTTAGTTCAACCTGACTTCCTACCAACAAACAACATGTAATTGAGATGTTCATAGATTGATACTGGATGAGCTTAATGAAGGGTTCTACTTCTGCACATCTCTGGAATTAAAACAAAAGGCACTAAACCTACAATTAACAGCTGGAGATAACATATAATTTTCCAGAGCCCAATAGCAGTTTTTATGTTTCTCCATTGTGCTTCATATATTGGCCTATTTGCTGTGGATTTTGCCCTGGGAAAACTGAGAGTTTGTATGTGCTGAATTGGGATATCATTTTCTGTGACCTCTGAATGTTAGCGATAAAAGCTTTACTGTTGGGGAAACATAGGCACCATGTTGCCTTTTTACCGTTAGGGATGTTGTCATTTGCTTCTCACAACAGAAATGCCTGTGGATTGCACCACAGCTGAGACATAGTTTGTCAAATATCCTTAATCAGCAAACACATCAGAGTAGAGTCACGCTTGGAGCATCCATTCCATTGCCGTGAATCACGTATTATTTAGTAAAACATCCTGCCAAAGATATCACTGAAATAATTTGATGTGTTAAAAAGAACAATACTACATAAATCAAGGAAAGGAGCAGCAAAACTTTTAGATTTTTCCTAGCAGCCTACTGTATGTAGTGAGTAATTTGTATGAGCACTTTCCTTTAAAATTAAGGAAGTATCAAGTAATTGAGATGATTTCATTGAATTGCATACAATCGAATAAATGGTGTGAAAACAGAGAAATTTAGAGCCAAAAGCCCAAGCCATAATGTCCTAAGACTACAAAAATGCTATCTCTACTAAGTAGAAATACCTCATATAAAATTGCACATGCACAGAAACATACGCAATACGTAATGTCCAAGCAGAATGTTCAATAATTAAATTTTTTAGTTTACACAAAAATCATAGAAGAAAGCATTCATCATTTCATACTAGTTGAGTAATGGATTATAAAAAGTTCTTTTAATAAAAGTAAAAAAAATAAAAATAATTTTGAAAAAGTTTGTTAATAAAGAAAGTCCAGTGATGTACTAAGATTACAGGCTTAATAGGTAAAAAATTTAGTCAAAAAAGGTTTTTCTGTAAATAAGGGCTTATGTTTAGATTTCTTTCTAGGTTTCTGCTAAGTCTGACCTTCTGAGTTTGGGGTGTCATTTTACACTTACTTGTCCTTTTATTTCAAATGCTGTGTGTGGTAACTTGCAATAAGAAACATGACACAAAGGGGCGCCTGGGTGGCTCAATTGGTTAAGTGTCCAACTCTTGATTTCAGCTCAGGTCGTGATCTCAGGGTCATGAGATGGAGCCCGGTGTGGGGCTCCATGCTCAGCAGGGAGTCCACTTGAGATTCTCTCTCTCCCTCTCCCTCTGCCCCTCCCCCTGCTCACGCACTCTCTCTCTCTCTCTCTCAAATAAATAAATAAATAAATAAATAAATAAATAAATAAATAAATAATTCTTTTAAAAAGGATGATATAAAAAATTAAAAAATATATATACATATTAATGAAACATGAGAAGGAATTATACATATAGGGAAATACTATGAAAAGAACAGATGTAAAGTTACTCTAGAAAAATGCACATTATAATGTCCTTGTAATATTTAAGTTGGACCGCACATTTGTTTCTGATATTTCTACAGATTAAAACAAAAAATGAAATGTGCTAGGTTACAAATTTATATTGTGTATTGTCTAAATCTCATACCACAAATGCATAGCAAGGAAGTATAAAAATAATGTGGGAAGAGAAATCCCAAATATAGCAGATAAAATGATATATGTAAATGTAATAAACCCATGAGTCAGAGACTAAAATATGAAGGGGTTTTTTTTTTGCATTTGATGAAAAAAATTAACTTACTTGTATGCAGTCCATGAAATGATGTACATGTATAGAAGAGCTGAAGCTGGAAATATAGGCATGAATATATGACCTTAGATATAGCAAAATATTCGATTTATTGAAATTGCACACTAAGTGATCCTTTTTTTCTGTTAAAACAAGCCTGTATAATTCTCTGGGACAGGAGGGTTTGGAGGTGTTCTGAAGCTAGGAAGTATGTTTTGGGTTGATGGTAAAATGAATTCAGTTTTTATAACTGATCAAGTTTTCTACTTTTTCCCTTGAATCAATAAATGTTTATTTTCTAAAATATTTTCCATGTTTTCTAAGGTCACCTGTCTACTGGCATATTATTCATTATATTCCCTTATGAATTTAAAGATATCTACTATATATAGTGACTTTTCCTTTTATGTTTTCTCTTATGTTATTTATTTTTCATTTGTTTTCTTCTCTCTTTTACATTGTCATTCTTTTCTCTTCTTTTGACATAATCTTTCCAGAGGAACATATGTATTAGTATTCTTTTCAGTGATTTGTATTTTTTCTTTGCCAAGTCACACAAGTGATTCTTTATTTTCTCTCTCATTTACATTCTTTTTTTTTTTTTCCTAAAGAATGGGTTATTTATTTATTTATTTGACAGAGAGAGAGAGAGCACAAGTAGGCAGAGAGGCAGGCAGAGAGAGAGGGAGAAGCAGACTCTCCACTGAGCAGGGAGCCCGACGTGGGGCTCGATCCCAGGACCCTGGGATCATGACCCGAGCCGAAGGCAGCCGCTTAACCGACTGAGCCACCCAGGTGCCCCTCTCATTTACATTCTTATCTTTTATTATTTCACTCTCTTTTCCTTTGAGTAACTTCTCTGCTTTTGATTTTCTTCTTTTTTTTAGGGATTTTATTTATTTATTTGAGAAAGAGAGAATACAAGTGGGGGAGAGGGACTGAGGGAGAGGGAGAAGCAGACTCTGTGCTGAACAAGGAGTCCAATGGGGGGCTCAATCCCAGGACCCTAAGATCATGACCTGAGCCGAAGGCAGACATCTAACCAACTGAGCCACCCAGGCACCCCAGATTTTCTTCTTGAGATAATCTATGAGATTACTGAATTTTTATCTTTTTTCTTTTATAATTTAAGGTATATGAAGAATACATATGACAAGGTATTTTATAAAATGTGTGATAAATAGACACTAAACAAACAAAAGTGTATGTATAGATATATATGTAAAGTGTATGTATAGATATATATATATCACATAGTGATAGTGAAAATATGAAATGGAGGCAAAAAAAGGCAGAAAAGAGAGAGAATAATCTCTAAAAAATTCACTGAAATACTAGTAGCAGATGCCTGTTGAAATTCAATATATGTTTACTACTTTTTCTTGTTTATACTTTTCTGTGCCTTTATGGTAAAAAATGATAGACTCATTTTCATACCCAAAAATAATAGTTACTGGTGTATTTGGAATTAAATCACTTTTATTTTTTAAAAAAGATTTATTTATTATTTTAGAGAGAGAGAGTGTGTGTGCGAGCAGTGGGAGGGGCAGAGAGAAAGGGGGAGAATCCTCAAGCAGACTCCCCCTGAGTGGGGAGCGTGGGGCTCGATCCCAGGACCCTGAGATCACGTCCTGAGCCAAAATCAAGAGTTGGATGCTCAACCGACTGAGCTACCCAGGCGCCCTGGAATTAAATTAATTTAAAAAATGATTAAGTAGGGCTCCTGGGTGGCTCAGTTGGTTGAGCGACTGCCTTCGGCTCAGGTCATGATCCTGGAGTCCCTGGATCGAGTCCCGCATCGGGCTGCCTGCTCGGCGGGGAGCCTGCTTCTCCCTCTGACCCTCCCCCCTCTCATGTGCTCTCTCTCTCTCATTCTCTCTGTCTCAAATAAATAAATAAAATCTTTAAAAAAAATGATTAAGTAAATGGGGATGCAAGATGTCAAATTTAGCTCATTTACTTAAATTCTTTTTAAAAGGTCATAGAATTATATTAAAGGAATCAGAAGAAGGGTACATTCTACAACAATGTTTTAAAAATGAGAGATTCCAATAGAGAATGAAAGAACTAAAAAAACTTTCTAAAATATGGAACACCAAAGAAGCAACAGCTTCGAACATGTGCAGAAAGCTCAACCATTCAAGAGAGATTTTGGCTGTTGAGAAGGATGATGAGCAAAATCTCAGAGATCATTTGGTCTTAGAGACCACATTTATGGTGGAAGATTATAGTAAGAATGGGGGTTTTAATGGGACAAAAGTCATTCTCCACTATGGAAGTGTTTAATTCATCCCTAAATACCACCTCACCTCATTTTAATACAGAGTCATCTGAATCCATGTAGCTACTCTAAAAACCTTACAGGAAACTTTGAAACTGAAAGATGGGGCCTGAGAGAACCAAAGTTGAACCCCAAAGTAATGCCCTTTCTCAGTCAGATGTTTAGGAATCTTCAGTCATAAAGATGGAGATGAAATTGCTCATCCTAAAGCAAAGAATTCTGACCCTCTAGACCCATACAAAGCTCACTGACAGTCTCATTCTAAACCAGATAGACCCTTCAGACTGTTAGACATTGAGGGAAGATGGCAATAAATGAAAGAGTAAGCAATAGAAACTAACACAAAAATGGAAAAGTGGGGGAGAAGATAATTAAAGGAACAGAAGATAATTTAAAACAACAAAAAGGAATCCAATTAAATATTTTCTGAAATATTTAAAAAAATCAATGAATAATACAAATATCTAAAATGATTAAAAAGTAATAGGAGATCAAAAATAAAGACTGAATTTAAAAGCAAAATAGCTCAAGAAGTAAAAATCAGTAGTAGGTGATAAAAATCAAGAAAACATAACCAAATAGAAGCTAGAAAAGGAGAAAGCCAAAAAAAAGGGGGGAGGGGTGGCAGTGGAGCAGGGAAAAGACACAGAGAATATCAATTCAGTGGGAAGTGGGATAAACATCAATTTATAGCAATTCCAGAAAGATTAAATGTGAAAAAAGGTAAAAGTTATTAAAAATTATTTAAGAAAATTCCTATGACCTGAAGAGAGGAAGAAATATTTAAATTGAAACGGCAGAACATTTAAGGTCTAGTCTTTTAGCAACTCTGAAGTCTAAAATACAGTATTGTTAAAAAATAAAATAATAAAGGGGCACCTGGGTGGCTCAGTCAGTTAAGTGTCCAACTCTTGATTTCGGCTCAGGTCATGGTCTCAGGGTTGTGAGATTGAGCCCCATGTTGGGCTCTGTGCTCAGTGTGACTCTCCTTGAAATTCTCTCTCTCCCTCACCCTCTACCTCTCCCCCTGCTGGGACAGTTCATTCTCTCTCTCTCTCTCTCTCTCTCTCTCAAAATAAATAAAATCTTTTAAAAAAAAAAAGGTAGGCAAAATAATTTTAAAAAAATAAATAAATAAAATACAGTATTGTTGACTATAATCACTATGCTGTACCTTAGCTCTGTAGAACTTACTCATCTTCTAGTTGCAAATTTGTCCCCTTTGACCAACATCTCACCAATGCTTCCACCTCCTAGGCCCTGGTAACCACCGTTCTACTCTCTGTTTCTATTAGTTCAGCAAAAAAACAAAACAAAACAAAAACAAAGCAAAAACAAAACAAAAACCTAGAATAGTGGGAAAAAAAGGCATACAATAAGATGCAACAAATATATCTTAGGTAACTAGCATAAAATTGACAACAAAATCAAACAAATATCACACAATAAAAGAATATGAAAAGCAATCTCCAATGAATTTTGTCCTCTTTTCTCAGTTACATTTTTTCATTTATTGTAGTATAATTTGCATATAGTAAAATTCACCCTTTTTTAATGTGCACTGTTCCATGAAATTTGACAATCTTAATCAAGTAACTATTACTGAAAATCAAGATATGAACATATGCCTATCACCTGGAGAAGTACCTTCATGCCACTTTTAGTCAGTCCCTCCCTCCTTTCCCATCCTTGGCAACTACTGATCTCATTTCCATACCTGAAGTTTTAATTTTTCCAGAATGTTATCTAAATTGAGTTCCACTATTTGTAGAATTTGGGGTCTGACTTCTTGCACTTAGCATAATGCTTTTTGGCATTTGTCCTTGTTTTTGCATGTATCAGTGGATTGTTCCTTTTGCTGCTGAGTTGTCACGGTAGGTATGTATCACAGTTTGTTTAACCATTCCCCCACTGATGAACGTTTGGGTTGTTTCCAGTGGATGTAAACATTCACTTATAGTCTTTGTATATAAATATGTGGTCATTTCTCTTGGGTATGTACCTACATGTGGAGTGGGTGGAAAACACAGCATGTGTGTGTTTAAAAATATAAAAACTACCAGATTATTTTCCAAAGTTGCTGTACCATCTTGTATTTTCACCAAAAATGTATGAGAGGTCTGGTAGTGTTCATATATTGAAAGACTCAATATGTCAAGATGTTAGTTCTCCGCAAATTGATCTAGAGATTCAGTGCAATCGTCTTCATAATCCCAACAGGTGTTTTTGTAGAATTTGACAAGGTCTTTCCAAAATTTATGTGGAAAAGCAAAAAACATAGACATGGCAATTTTCTTTTATACAGAACAAAGTTGGGAGATGCCCACAACCTGATTTTAAGAATTAATATAAAGGGCGCCTGGGTGGCTCAGTTGGTTAAGCGACTGCCTTCGGCTCAGGTCATGATCCTGGAGTCCCTGGATTGAGTCCCGCATCGGGCTCCCTGCTCGGTGGGGAGCCTGCTTCTCCCTCTCCCACTCCCCCCTGCTTGTGTTCCCTCTCTCGCTGTGTCTTTCTCTGTCAAATAAATAAATAAAATCTTTAAAAAAAAAAGAATTAATATAAAGCTATAGTAATCAAGATTATGTTTTATTGGTGAAAGAAGAGACAGAGTAATTAGACAGAATAGAGTACAGAAATAGACCTACACATACATGGTAAATTAATTTTTTTCTTAGTAAGGAGAGACTTCATTCAAAAGCATTATTGCAAGTGGAAGGAGGGACTATGGCAGTGGGGAGAATGCTGTGCCCGTAAGATCTGCAAGAATCTCAAGAGTTAGGCAAATAGAGTTGTTGTTGTTGTTGTTGTTGTTTTATAGAGAGGAGTAAATAAGGCTAGAAAGAACTGGGTTTGGGAAGTGGAATGAAACCATGGCTTGATCAGATAGTAAATCAGACAATGATTTCATCTGTGGCCAGCCTATTTTCCTGGAGGAGCCATTAAGGAGGGGCTGTATGCTGACTCGGGCCGAGGGTGGGCCAAAATTCAGGGGCTTGAAAAAAGGAGAAAAAGCTTTGTTTCTATTGATCAGTGAGGTAGTAGTTCAGCTAATTATGAGACAAAAAAAAAAAAAAAAGGAATTTGGAGGGTCTGTGTCTGGTCTTGTCATAGGTAAACAAGGGGACCATTGAGTTTCTTGAAGTTATCAATGCTCTTAGCGATGTTGCCCAGTCCTGGTTGCCTATCATATAAGAGTTTGCATCATCTGGGCTTTTTGCCAGACTTACTTAGTGACCCAGACAGCAGCTTGTCCAGGAAGAAATCCAGCCCAGGTGTAGTCGCTTGCAGGAAAGAGTCCTTTGGTGTATATATCTAGTCAATGAGTTGTAATTCTCAGTGCTTCTTCAGCTCCTGGGAGAAAGGACAAACTACATGGCAACCTGAAGTCTTGATAAGGATCTGGGTGATCAGGTTTCAGTTCTCAGTGATGCCAAGTCAGGAGGGAGGGAGAAAAATGGGAAATGTTAGCTTGGAGAGTTGCAGTTGGATACTGAAGGAAGTTGCAAGAATTAAAAATTTGCTAGTGGTTGACAATGTGTGCAAGATGACAGGATTCAGTCCAATTTCCAGGTAGATAATAAAATCATGCAGTTTACAAGGAGGTACAAAATAGCTCACAGATAATGAACAGGACCAGAATATTATAATCTACAATAGTATGCTATAGTTTACAATTGAAACATAAACCTTCTCTCTTATAGTCATGCCCCTTTTCATCAAAGACAATCTCAAAGAAAGATTATTCTTGGTCACAAAATATGTCTCTCATTAGATTTGGCCAGATTATTTACATGGGTGCAGCAAGAATGATAATTTACTACACAGGCCTTTTAAATTATGCTTTGCTGGAAGTTTTTATAAGAAATTTTAAATTGGGCTTTTAAAAACCTCTTAAGGCTAGTAAGCAAAGCCAAGACCTCACCAGCAGATTTCACCTGTGGTACCTATTAAATTTGGATAAATTCCTCTCTTCTCAAAGTCCCCCAAGTATCTCAAATTTCTTGGGCCTGCCAGGAAGTGACCTTCCTTACTGACCTGAAATGCTGGGGATCCTGTAAGCCAGGTGTCAGGCTGGCTCTTCCAAGAGGGCTTTGTAAGCAGTGGCTTCAAAAAAGTCAAGCTTAGTTCTTTCAAAGTGTGTGGTCATATCTGGTTCTATGAGCATCATTCTAAAATACGGCATTCCAGGCAAAGCTTTAGTTGTATAACCAATGTTGCCAATTATGTTCTGTTGACAAGAAGAACAGATTTTTATTAAACCCATGCAAACAATTATTTTGCCTTGAAAATAAGAATATTGAATAGGAGTTTCTGAATTCTGGAAGGATCAGGCAAGAAAAAAAATAAATATTTCATCCCTTTATAAAATTACACTCTACTCAATTGTTATAAATTATAACTAGTTCAAGAGAAAAGAAATGGGTTCATTACATTCAGAAAATAAAATGTTAAAACATGAATGTTTTAAAGGAAACCCATAAACATCCTTCAGAAGTTCATTCAGTCCTATGCAGTTAATTCTCATTCAGTTCGATCTTGAATTAGGAGTCTCATGAACTCATCAGCTTCTCAACAATTCTGCAGATCCTGACTCAATTCAGCCGTTACTTAAGTGAGGCCATCAAAAGTGTTCCAGAGTACTTGGCATAGTCCTTTTCATGGGTCTCGTAGAAAGGCAAGCTTTCTGGCTTGCAAGCACTTTCAGGGAAGCCTCAAATTAAAACAGAAAATTGTGTGTGGGTGACAAAAGACTTAAAATAGCCACACTTAAATACCTGATGAGACTTAGTTGTGAAAATAAATACAGCTGACGAGGAAATTTTGTTGTTTCTGTGTCATACAACATTTTTTAAAATAACTGAAGTTATGACTCATAACTTCACTACACTGTTGTCTATTATCAGGCAAAACAGCACCCAAACATATCATGGACAGCAAGGACATTGGCAGATCTCTAAGAACTTCACATAATTTCTGAAATATTTATAACATTTTCCCCATACAAACTTAAACTAGGGGAAGTTAAGCATCTCTTCTGATTTGATGACACTTCCTATGCAACTGAAAACATATGAAATAAATCTAATTACTTCTAGCCCCTCTCTTTTTACAAAGTGAAAGATCCTTTGTGATTTTCTCAGGATCCTGTGGGAAATCTCAAAAACAGATTGAAATCAAGAAGATATCATTTAGGATTTATTTTCTGGAATACAGAATGTCACAGGAGGTATGAACACTTGATTGTATAAAGTCATGGGTCACTGAGAACCAGTATTTGGATATCCCTTTAACCAAAGGGACTATAAAAGATTTCAGATGGGGGTGCCTGAGTGGCTCAGTCAGTTAAGCGTCTGCCTTCGGCTCAGATCATGATCCCAGGATCCTGGGATAGATCTCCACCATCGGGCTCCCTGCTCAGTGGGGAGTCTGCTTCTCCCTCTCCCTCTGCCCTTCCCCAAGTGAATAAATAAAATCTTTAAAAAAAAAAAAAAGATTTCAGATGTAAATATAGTACAAGTAACATGATTTTACAAAGCCTTAGCTTTTCAAATAACTCATTGAGAAAAATTAAAACATTATCCTTAAATCAATTGAAATACCTTTTCATCAGTTTAACTGGATGCAATGAAAACTTAAATCTATACACATTTCATGAAAAGTCTATCCCAAATTTATTGGTACCAATGGGATTTTTCAATATATTATTCTGCATATGTTTATGAATAGGTTACGTTAACTATGTCACTTCATTATTATAAAATAATTTTATCTTTTTGTCCTTTTAAAATTAAAAACATTTCTTTTTCTAATTGATCATTTTTATTAATGGGTTTTTTTGTAACTGGTTTTGACTGTGTTTATGATGCTTCTTTTAAGGACATAAAAATATATTTCTTTCAGGTATTGATATTCATTTGCTCATTCTTTAGCATGCTTTTATCAGATTTTCTATACTACCGTGCTTCCTCAAATTAATTACAATTCAGTTGTGACAAAAATTACCGTAAATGGTGAGAAGTATCTTGGAGCACAGAAGCAATAAACTTTTTATTCTGGCTGTGTTTTATTTTAACATAATTTTTCAAACATTTTAAGCAAATAACAGATTTTTCCTTTAAGAAAAAAGAATCCCCTTGTGGATTTCTAAAAAATGGGTATAACCAGACTCTGTGGTGCAATTGTAAATTTGAATTGTTAACAGATATTTCTTTCAATACCTGGTTATTGTATTCCTTGATTTTTCAAGTGAAAAATCTAAGAAATACTATTCTCTTTCTCAAGCAATCCAAATGTAAAGGATAAAAGAAGTGTGGCAAGAAAAGGAATATAATAGAAATTGTTTTTGCCCTCTCAAACTCAGAAGGTTAGAGCGACACCCCATTATTGGAATGATGGCCATCCTGTGTGTGAAACGCTACCTGGGTGAAATTCAGCTTTTAGTTTAAAAAAGACAAAAGAAGCTAGTATCCCTCCATAGTTATAAATTAAAAACAGAAAATTGACACTGAATAAACCAGACATTTAAAATTCTTAGTCCAAAAGTATCTAGAAGCTGTTGACTGATAGACTCAATCAAATCCACAGAGTTACAGAGGCATCATTACCAAGGAAATGGGTCCTCCCATCTGTTGTTGTTACTGCTGATCCTCTTTTCCCTGCCAGAACATAAAGAAGACATTAGAGACAGGTGATGCAGGGACAGATAAAAAGAAATCTTTTCCAGTATGGAATGTTTTCCTGCAAAATTAACAAGGTAGAGTCTAAAAAATTAATAATTTGAGACAATTACAGCTTCAGCTGTTTTTGCTTAAGAATCTCTTCCTTCTCTATTGATTCACCAAAATTATAGGGCTGTAAGAAAAAGTTATAGACTTTCTTACTTCTTTAGCATTAATGAAATGGCATTCACATATCCTAATTGTCAAATTCAGTTAACAAAAGTCTCCATTCATAAAAATAATAAACTAAAAATGAATTGATTTAATTTTAAAAGGATAAAAGAGATTATAGTGTATATGAAAACAGGAAGTGTATAGATATATATTTATATATATGTGTGTGTGTGTATATCTATATATAATCAACCATCTGACTTAAAATACCACTGAGAACATATCCTTGTTAGTATTCTAGACTTCTAGTATTCAAGATTTTTTCTCTTTATTATTGAGGAATGCAGACTCTTCCTGGCCATCTGTAATCTCCAGTGATGACACTGTCTGCTTTTTTCCACTGGTTCTTTCCTCAACCTTGGGGAGTTTCTTCACATTCATGCACTGATCTGTCCACAGTTGAGGACTCCAGTGGAAACGTCTGCAATTGTCTTGAGCTCTTTCTCTGTTGAGTTCTCTTCTTTCTGTGCGGCTCTCTTTTCTCTGGTATGCTCACTTGCAAATTCTAGCCTCCCTCACTTCTCTGGTTCTTAGGTATTTCTTCTCAAGTTCTGGTGCTTGGGACAGCAAATTGGGGCAATCACAGGGTTCCCCTAATTTGTTTTCTGTCTCTTAGGGATTGCTCTTCTGTGCTGGGAGTTGTCCAATTTCTGAAAACTTATGTTTCATATATTTTGTCCATTTTTTAACTGTTTAAAGCGGGATGATTACTTTGGTAACTATTATTCCATCATGGCTAGAAGCAGAATTTTGACCTAATTTTTGCATTACAATTTTTCTGCTTTTCTTCTAGTTTCCCCATGTGTCTAGATACTTTTTCCTCAGCTTTACTGAGGTATAACTGGCAAATGAAAATTGTATGTATTTAAGTTATACAACTTGATGTTTTCATGTATATATGCATTGTAAATCATCACCACAATAAAGCTAATTAACATATTCATCACCTCACATAGTTACCATTTTCTTTTGTGTGTGTGTATGCTGAGAACACTTACGATTTACTTTCTTAGCAAATTTCAAGTATATGGTGCAGCATTATTTATTGTCAACTATAGGCACCCTGATGTACATTAGATTCCCAGAACTTATTCATCCTGTATAACTGAAACTTTGTACCCTTTAACCAACATCTCCCCATTCCCCCCTCCCTTCCACCCTGTGGCAACCAACATTGTATTCTCTGACTCTGTGAGTCTATTTTATTTTTGTATTTTTGTAAGATTTATTTTATTAATTTGAGAGAGAGAGAGAGCAGGGGTGGGCAGAAGGAGAGGGAGAGAGAATCTTAAGCAGACTCTGCGCTCATCAGGGAGCCATCATGGGGCTCAATCTCACAGCCCTGAGATCACCACCTGAGCTGAAACCAAGAGTTGGTCGCTTAGATGACTGCGCCACCCAGGCTCCCCTCTATGGGGTCAGTTTTTTTTTTTTTAATTTTTTCCTCCCATTTTTTAAAATTTAAGTTCAGTTAAATATCATACAATGTATTATTGGTTTCAGAGATATGTGCATCTATTTTAGATTGCACATGTGAGATCAGTATTTGTCTTTCTGTGTCTGCCTTATTTCACTTAGCATGATATCCTCCAACTTCATCCATTTTGTAAATGGCAGGATTTCCTTCCTTTTTTTAAGGCTGAATAATCCCCTGTTGGGTGTGTGCATGCTTGCGAGCATGTATTACATTTATTTATTCGTTTGTCTATTGATGGATATTTAGGTTGTTAGATACTCTTAAACAATGTATTGTTTTGTGAACTTTATATAAATCAAGTCATATCAGATGTTATTCTGTGATTTGCTTCTTTTTTTCAATACCCAATAGATATTCATCTATTGTTGATGCATGTATTATTATATAATATTCCATTTTATGAATATGCACAGTTGATCTGTCCATTCTTTTATTAATGGACATACAAGTTTATTTTATTTTTTCATATGAGGTTATTTTTAATCAGTTTTCAGTTGTAACAAATACTGCTATAAACAATTTGTTCATATTTTCTAGTTCAGTTGTGCAAGATTTTACCTAGAGCAGTGTTTCATAAATTTCATTGTGAATATAACTCACCCTAAATGTGTTGGCTAGTGCAGACTCTTTCAGGAAGTCTTGGGTAGGGTCTGATATTCTTCATTTCTATCAACTCCCAGGTGATTTCATTGCTGCTGGTTTTTGGACCACTCTAAATAGGGAATAGTAAGGTTGGCAAATTATGATTCATGAGCCAAATCCAGCCTGCTGCTTGTTTAAGTACTGTCCACGAGCTAAGAATTATTTTTATATATATATATATATTTTTAAAGATTTTATTTATTTATTTGAGAGAGAGAGAATGAGAGAGAGAGAGCACGAGAGGGAAGAGGGCAGAGGGAGAAGCAGACCCCCTGCCGAGCAGGGAGCCCAATGCGGGACTCGATCCCGGGACTCCAGGATCATGACCTGAGCCGAAGGCAGTCGCTTAACCAACTGAGCCACCCAGGCGCCCTATTTTTATATTTTTTAACTAAAAAAAGGAAGAATGATATTTTGTGATACATGAAAATTATACGAAAGTCACTTTTTAGTGTCCATAAATAAAATTCTTTTGGAATACTGCCATCCTCAACTGTTCATGTATTCTCTATAGCTGCTTTCATGCTCCAATGAAAGAGAGTTGAGTAGTTGTGATAGAGACTCCATGGCCCACAAAACTTAAAATATTTACTATATAGCCCTTTAGAAAAAAAGTCAACCCTTAGAGCATACAGACGGAAGCCTCATTGCTGGTTTTGGTGTAAGCACGTGTTCCACTTTCTTATGCCATGCAAACATGTTTTGGAAGTGGCAAGGAGTTGTACCACTGTAGACTTTTAGCAGCAGTTGAGTGAAATTATGTATTGCTCTTCATATTGGCCAACATATGAACTGACTTTTAATTGGTATAATATTACATTTCTTGTGATTTAAATTTTTGTTACACAGATTACTAATGAGGTTGAAATTATCTATTTTTAATGTTTGTGAGTCACATTTATCTCCTGTTCTGTGAAGGTTCTGTTTATATCTTTTTTTCAAGATTTTTTTTTAAATTAAAGATTTTATTTATTTATTTGAGAGAGAGAGAGAGAGAGAGCACAAGTGGGGGGGCGGCAGGCAGAGGGAGAGAGAGAAGCAGGCTCCCTGCCGAGCAGAACGTCCAACCCAGGGCTCGATCCCTGGACTCCAGGATCATGACCCAAACCAAAGGTAGACACTCAACTGACTGAGCCCGCAGGCACCCCCATCTTTTGAGATTTTTCATCTTTTGGGTACTTACTGATTCTTTATATTCTTACAGTGATTTTCTGTCAGTCATACACATTGCAAAGATTTCCTTCTGGTTTGTGGTAGTCTTCTACCTAACAAAATTTCTTAATTGCGTTAAGTTACATTTGCCAGTCTTTTTCTTTAGACTTAATGCTGTTTATATCTTAAGACATTTTCCTCTAATCTGATATATTAAATATATTTTCTTATATTGATTTGAAAAAAGTTTCATAGTTTTGCTTGTCAAAATTAAGTCTTTAATAATGATGGAATTGATTTTTAAAAATAGTTTAGAGGGATCAAATTGTATTCTTCTGCATGGGTCACCAGTTATTCCACCATTCACATTTCCTTGAAGATATTCAATGGCAACTGTAGCATAAATCCACTTTCCATATGAGCATGTGTCTCTTTATGGGCTGTTCATTTGCTTTCATGGCACCAAATCCACGTAATCTCTGTAGTAATAGCTCTATAAATAGTTTTGGTTTATGATAGGATATATTCTCACATTTGTTCTTATGGGAGAATATCTTGGCCATTCTTAGGCTTTTTTGTTCTATATAAAGTTACAAACAACTCATTGATTTGAATGAAAAATTCTTTCGGGGGCGCCTGGGTGGCTCAGTTGTTGAGCGTCTACCTTCGGCTCAGGTCATGATCCCAGGGTCCTGGGATCGAGGCCCGCAATGGGCTCCCTGCTCAGCGGGAAGCCTGCTTCTCCCTCTCCCACTCCCCCTGCTTGTGTTCCTTCTCTCGCTTTGTCTCTCTCTGTCAAATAAATAAAATCTTTTAAAAAAAAAAAAAAAGAAAAATCCTTTGGGAACTCATGTTGAAATTATATTGAATCAATAGAATAATTAGTGAATAAGTGACATCTTTCCAATATTGGGTCTTCTTGGCCATGAATGTAATATGTCAATATTTATTTAGGTCTTCTTTAATGTCTTTCCTTTTAAAAATGTATCTCTAATGGGGTTGACCATATTTTATTGTTGTTAGAAATTATATTTTTCCCTCCAATTTATTGCATTTAAAATTTTCAAACTGAAAATTTAAGACTAATATAACAATCACCTCCATATCATCCATGTAAATTCAAAATGTGTTCATATTTTCTCTAGAGACTGAGGGAGAGGGGATATAAAATATGATTTTTTTTTTTTTTTGAGGCAGGAGAGGGGAAGAGGGAAAGGGAGACAGAGAATTTTAAGCAGGCTCCACCCTGGGCATGGAGCCTGACCTGGGGCTTGATCTCATGACCCTGAGATTATGACCTGAGCCAAAATCTAGATTTGGATGCTTAACTGACTGAGCCACCCAGATGTCCCTAAAATATACTTTTAATATGAAATATTTTATATGTGTGTATATGTGTGTGTAATCATATTAATACTTCTGGCTAATTCAAGAGCTTTAACCTAGTGGTTTTAACATTCTTTAGTGATCTTTGCCACAGGGGTTATAAAATCATTTTTTTTCCCACTTCTACCATTCCTTGTATATAAGGAAGATCTTTCAACCCCCCTTCTCTTTTTTTGTATGGTTTTGTGTGTATCACATTGTATTAATGATTTTGATTTATTTTATAATAAATACATTTTATAATTTGTTTTGTAATTAATTTAATTATAATAAAGTCATTTTTTTAGATGATCAGATTGTGCCCAACTTGACATTTTTGAACCCTTCAAACTGGTCCCTATGTCTTATTGACATGATTCCATTAGTTTTTTAGTGCTTCCTTGCTTACTGGCACATAATATAACCTGGCTTACCTTGTACTTTCCCTTTTGCAAACTTAAAATGAAGATTTTTCCCAAGAGCCCACTGTAAGCCTCTATCACTGCAATGTCATTTCCTCTAGGTCCTTTCAGGGGACAAACTAGAAATTCTGTATGTTCCCAAATTATGTGTTCATGTGGTTATTTCCCATTCAAATTTATTGTTGCAGGGATTTCTTTAAAATATTATATTTTATATTTGTATCTCTTTTTCCCTACAGTGAAGTGTCAGTTTCTAATATATTCATTTTCTTGTCTTATACTGTAATATTTATAAAATTGCTTCAACATTGCTATATTACTACTAACATAAATATTCTTTGCAGTTAGACTACTGTGCTAAAAATTATAGGAGATAGTAATTTTCTCTGTGTGGTTATGTTGTCAATTTGATATACACTCAGTTTTATTTGTTTCTTTTCTATTCAACTTTTTATGTACTTTTTTTAAAAAGACTTTATTTTTAAGTAATCTCTACACTCAACATGGGGCTCAAACTTACAACCCTGAGATCAAGAGTCACATGCTCTACCGAATGAGCCAGCCAGGCACCCCTATTTAATTTTATATTTCAATATGTAAACTAGTTATATGATTCAAAAATCTAAAGAACATAAATGATACATTCATATATCACACTCCCATTTTTTTTTAGCTTTCAATAATTTATCAGTTGTGTATAACACTCAGGGCTCATCACATGACATGTCCTCCTTAATGCCCATTGCCCAATTACCCCATCCCCCTACCCACCTCCCCTCCAGCAACCCCCTCAGTTTGTTTCTTATAGTTAAGTCTCTCATGGTTTTTCTCCCTCTCTGATGACTTCCCATTCAGTTTTCCCCCCCTTCCCCTATGATCCTCTGCATTGTTTCTTATATTCCACATATGATCACACTCCCATTCTCTCACCTGAAACCTGTGATAACATTTCCATTAAGTCTTCATTTTTTCTTCTTGTATTTATTTCTGTAAAAATAAACAAGTACATAATATTAGTATTTCCCATTTCTTAAATGAGAGGGAGATTACTATATATAGCTCTGCACCTAGCTTCTCACCCTCTGCTTAATCCTATAAATCACTCCATATCCATAATTTGAGATGCATGTTATTTAGTTTTATTATTACATAGTATTTCATCATGTGGATGTAACACAGTTTAACCAGGTAGTCTTCTTTATATGCCCTTTAAGTTGTTCTTGATACTTTATAAATAATGCCAAAATAAATAATCTTGTCTGTATGTTGCTTATACTTTAGTCAAAGTGTATCTTCACAATAGGTTTCTTGAAGTGGGATCTCTGGGTCCAATGCATGTTTAATTTTATTACCATATTAACTTCAATATAGGTTCTACAATTTCTCACTTGCATTAGGAATGTAAACAGTGTCTTAATATGGTCAGGATGTTTTGGTTTTTTTTTTTTTTTTTTACAGGTTACAAATTGGATTTTAATGTGGTTTTAACTTGTATTTTTCTTACTAAAATTGATACTTGACAATTTTGCATATATTTAAAGGCCAACTATTATATATTTAACACCCTATATTTATGTCTTTTTCTGGTTTCTACTGAGGTCTTTCTTCCTCTCCTCCCCCTTCCCCTCCTCCCCCTACCTCCTCTTCCTCCTCTTCTTCCTTTTCTTCTTTTTAATGTAGATGCCATATATTTAGAGTTTATTCTGATTTGTGGTATAAGGTATGGAATCAATTTCATAATTTTATAAATGGCTATTCAGTTTCTACACCTCTATTCATTAAAATGTTCAAAACTTCTCTCTGAATTACTTTGCTCCTTTGCTCTGCCTGTCCATTTATATACCAATATCAAATTGTTTTATTTGTAGAATTCCTATATTTTCATATATAATAAAATTAGTCTCTCCTACCTCACCTTTATATAATTTAACATATTTATTTACCATATAAAGCTTCAGATCAATTTGTCTAGTTTATTAAAAAGTATATTAATTTTATTGGATTCATGTTAAATTTGTATATCAGTTTCAAGAGAATTGACATCTTCCTGATGTTGAGTCATCTTCCCCAAGAGGAACTGGTATCTTTCCATTTTTTCAAATGTATTTTGTTTTTTAAGAAAATTTATACTTTTCCCTCATACAAATTTTTGAATATATTTGGTTCTGATAATTCTATCTTTTAAAATTTTTCTTTACCTTTTTGTAACTATTGTATGGGGTATTTATTCCATTATAACTTCTAATTGATTATTTGTACATATGAACAGTATGGTATTTTCCATGCTGATTTTATATCCTAATAATTAACTTATTGTTTGTATTGTATTGTTAGTTTTAGCATTTTGTCCCATCAGTATTTTGGGTAAACTGTATCATCTGCAGAAAGTTTTATCAGTTCATTCCAATTCTTATTATTTTAATTGTTTTCTCTAATTACAGTGGTTTACATATTCAGTGTATTAATACATAAGTGTGAGCATCAATATAATGCTTCTTCCTTTAGCAGAAAGAAGCATTATTTCACCCTTTGGTAAGATGCTAGCTTTATGCTAAGGTGTATCTCTTTGGCTATCCATCTGTGTATCTATGTATGTATCCATCTATCTATCCATCATCTATCTATCTAACCTATCTACTATATCATTTACCTATCATCTTTCTTTTTTTTTAAAGATTTTTATTTATTTATTTATTTGACAGGGGGAGAGAGAGAGATCCCAAGTAGGCAGAGTGGCAGGCAGAGGCAGAGGAAGAGGGAGAAGCAGACCCCCCACTGAACAGGGAGCCCAATGCAGGGCTCGGTCCCAGGACCCAGGTCGATCCCAGGCGATATGTTATGGTAAACTGTACTTTTTAATAAATCATCCGTTTCACAGAGGTTTTCAAGTGTACTTGCAAAGAGTTTTGCAAATGACTTCCTCTGTGTCAATGGTTATTTCAGACCAACTATAAATTATACTTGTTTTCTTGGTTAGTTTTTCGGAGGATATCTATTTCGTTAATTTTTCACAGAAATAAAGCTTTCATGTATATGCAGTTGTAGTACTTTTCTGTTTCAAATGCATTCATTTTTTTTTTAAGATTTTATTTATTTATTTGAGAGAGCGAGAGAGTGCCCAGGGCAGGAAGGGGCAGAGGGAGAGGGAGAGAGAGAATCTCAAGCAGACTCTGCACTGAGCATAGAGCCTCTCACAGGGCTCCATCCCATGACCCTGATATCATGACCTGAGCCGAAATCAAGAGTTGGACACTCAACTGACTGAGCCACCCAGGTGCCCCATATGCATTCATTTCTGGCATAATCCCTATTTCCCTTTTTGTTCTCTTTCATTTTATTTTTTTGTTTTTTAGCTTTTTGAGTAGGGTATTTAGTTCATGTATTTCTTTTTCATTTGTGTTGATTTGAATATTTAAGGGTGTGACTACTCTATCCTTGCTTTAATTGTATTCCATAGAATCTAAAATGCACTATTGAGCTTTTAAATTTCCAGATAGGATGGTCTTTTGAAAAAATGTATTGATTTCTAACATACTGAATTGTGAACTAAGTACATAGTTTATATTATTTCTACACATTAAACTTTTATTTGTGACCCAATTAATCTCATAAATGTTCCAAATGTACTTGAAAAAAAATGTGCATCTTCAATTACTGGAGTATAAAATTTGATATATACTCCACTAGATGGACTTTATTAATGAGTGTTCTTAGGTCTTCTATATCTCTACCAATTCAGTTCACTTCACATGACTTGATTTGAGAGTAGTGTGTTAAGCACTTGTATTTATTAGTGTGTTTCTATTTATTACTCTTAGCATCTCATGTAATTTCTGCTGTATGTTATTTAGGGCATAGATATATTAATTCATAGCCGTTATGTCTACATTGTGAATTTGACTTCAGAATTATAACGTGTTCTTTCTTTCTTTCTTTCTTTCTTTTTCTTTCTTCTTTCTTTCTTTCTTTCTCTTTCTTTCTTTCTTTCTTTCTCTTCTTTCTTTTGGCATATGATTGTTTTTGGTCTTAATTCTGCCTTGCCAAATATCAAGATTGCATCCACTCCTTTTTTTTTTCCAGTCTCCTGACATACTTTCTCTTATCCCTTTATATTTAGTTTTTCTGAATCACCTTTTAAAAGTTATGTCTCTCTCTTTTTTTTGAGAGAGGGAGCGAGAGTGGGGGAGGGTGGCAGAGGGAGAGAGAGAATCTCAAGCAAGCTCCACACTCAGTGCAAAGCCTGATGTGTGGCTTGATCTCATGACCCCAATATCATGATTGGAACCAAAATCAGAGTTGGAAGCTTAAGCGACTGAGCCACCCAAGCGCCCCAAAGTTATGTCTCTTGATTTCAGCACAGACATGCGTTTTGCATAACAGGCCACTCTGAAAATAATTTCCATTTAATAGGTGAGTCTAGCATGTTTGCTTTTATCAGGATGGCTGACATGATTGACATAATTAGATTCTGCTCTTTTAAATTATTTTATATTATGTTTAAATGCATTATATTTTTATGTGGTATTTCACTGTCTGGTCTCCTTATCTGATGTGTTAGTTTTTTGCTTGTTTGTACTTAGGAAGGTTTCTTTAGATTTTTTCCGAGTGATTACCTTTAAACTAATACTCTAATATGTTATTATCCTTTTTCTTATTTAGTCATGTTTGGTTTGTAAGCTTTAAATATTAGTCCTTGCCATCCACATATTATCTATGCTTATCAAACAATGTGCTTATTCTTTCAATTCTCAATTTTAAAAATTCTATTACATCTATTTGGTGAAACTAAAACCATTTATGTTTCAGTCTTCAGTTCTTACCTCCAACTGTGTTCTTGACTTAAACCAACCCTAAATCCATCTGGTGCTCACTACCGGTCATCTTTTTGAAGTTTCTCCTATCATCAATGGGTTGTAGGAAGCTTATCTTCTAGTTACATGAGTTTAGTAGGTTTGTAAGTGTTTATGAGAACAATATTCTCTGAGGTCTAGCATGTATGACAATGTTTTGTTTTAGCTTTGTATTTGAAGGACACACTGGCAACCTATAAAGTCCTTGATTCTCACTTTATTTTCTTGTATTTCTTGAAAATGTTGCTTCTCTGTTGCTTTGCTTTGTGTATTGCTATCAAGAAGTCAGATTTAAACTTGATTGTTTTTTCCTTTGTAAGTGATATTCTTTTCAGCTGGAGGTCCAAAGGAGTTATTCTTTATCTCTTAAGTGGGATCATTTTACTAGCATGGGTTTCAGAATTGACCAATCTGGATTTTGTGCATGTTGTACATGATGTACATGTCTCATATGTTCGTTTCCATTTGCTCCCTTTGTTACCTTTTGTATGTTTTCTTTTGATGTATCTTTCTGTTCACTCATTCTTCCTCTCTTGTTGAGTGTAATATTGTTGTTGTTGCTGTTTCTTTTATGCCTGCTTATATTTTATTTTATTTTTTTAAAAATTTTATTTATTTATTTGACAGAGAGACACACCGTGAGAGAGGGAACACAAGCAGGAGGAGTGGGAGAGGGAGAAGCAGGCCTCCTGCTGAGCAGGGAACCCAATGCGGGGCTCGACCCCATGACCCTGAGATCATGATCTGAGCCAAAGGCAGACGCTTAACGACTGAGCCACCCAGGCGCCCCTATGCCTGCTTATATTTTATTTAGCACCCCACATTGCATGTGAAATAAGGTGGAAATAATTTGAGGATCTAGATGTTGAGGTCTTCCCCTAAAGATTTATATTTGTTTCTTCATTTTGCAGCAGGATTTGTCTCTAGTTTGTAGCATTTCTGGATGTTTTCTTGGGCTCCTCCTTTTGGCAGAACCTGAATTCCATCATTGTTTATCAATCCCTATGAATCTGAAATCACTGTTTCTCAGACACTAAGCAGCATCTTTAAATCTTAACAAATGTCTCAATGGGAAATTCAACCCAAAGTCTGGGATTATCTGCATAAGGTTTTGGAGATCAACAAGGTGTTCTAACAGATGTTTTGGAGATCAACAAGGTGTTCTAACAGATGTTTCTGTTTTATAATTTTTTTTTGAATTTTCTAGATATTCTTAGCAGGAGGGATAAAACAAAACAGCTTAGTCCTCATTCCAAAGTGAAGTACTTTCTTTCCTTCCTATTACTTCTGAACAGTTCCGTTTATTTAGTTTGTAGTCGGTTGTTGATACTTAAGAGCAAGATTTAGTGGACAAGATAAGCGGTGTTGTTTATAGTATTTATAGTAATCTATATCTCCATATAAAATAGTATAGTAGAGAACTAATATTTACTACCTTGGATGGATATTGACAGGATATTAAGGCATGACAGGATATTAAGCCATGACAACTAAGTCATGAGCAATGTTAGATTAGGTGCATGGGCTAGGGGTGAAGGCACCATCATGTACCACAGAGCAGAAAGAAAGTGGATTTTCTACAGATGGGTAGAGCCCAGAGATATATTGTCATGATATTTTGTATATTTGTACTTAATATCTGCTTACTTTGTACAGCTTCTCTGGTTTTATCACTGAAGGTAATTTTTTTAAAGTAAAACTTAATATTGTTTATTTCATTGCCATTTTTCCCTTGCTGAATCTCACTAGAATTGTGTCAAATGTTTGTCTTTTTAAACAATCAACTTTTAACATTTTTCAGTGTTTATTCTCTTTGTCTTTTTTCCCTTAGGTTTTTTTTACTGTTTCTTGGTAACTACTTAAATTTGATAATTAGTGCATTAATTTTCATCCTGTCTGGTTTCCTAGTGTAGGTATTTAAGGCTATCATTTCTCAGCTCTAGTTGTACCTTTCAAATTTTGATTTGGAGTGTTTTTGTTATCATTTAGTTATAAATATTATCTTTATTTTAATATATTTTTGACCTATGAGTTTTGGAAATATTTTGAAGATTTTTAATTATGTTTTCATTTTTCCCAAAATGGATTTCTGATTTCATTTCTTCTTCTTTTTTTCTTAAGTGAACTCTAGGCCCTAGGTGGGGCTTGAACTCACAACCCCAAGATCAGGAGTTGCATGCTCCACCAACTGAGCCATCCAGCTCCCCCTAATTTAATTTCATTTTTATTTAAGACAATATATGATATCTCATCTGTTCAATTTATTACTTATTAGAATAATTATATTAAAATCTCCTAAAATATTGGTTTATTTGTAAAGTTTTCTTTGTCACTGTTTTAAAATATTTTGCTTAAATGTTATAAATCATGTTAGTAGATCCATACAAATTTAGAATTAAAATATTTACTATAGGTGAAGTAGCCAGTGTAACTTTAATAATGATTTCAAGTCTCTTTTAGTTGATAATGATAAATCTTCCTTTTGTCTGTATGTTCCTATTCTTTCACATTCATTTATGTTCATGTTTTTTTGTATTATTTTGCTTTACATGTGTCTGTTGTAAACAGCTTACTTTTGACTGTTCCTTGGGTGCCCTACCAATTCAACACAATTTAAAATTAAATGAAATTTAAAAAAATCAAGTGGCCCCAAATCAAACCAGAACCTGCTTGAGTCTGATATTTCTTTCCAGAATTATCATATAGGGTTTTATTTTTTTTTTCTCTTGGTTTCTTGGTATTCTTGTTTTTGAACTTCTACACAGTGCCTAAACTGAGTTAGCTGAATTTCCTTTGGCCTCCTTCTCTACAGCAGGTTTATTACACATTCATAGTTTGCAATTCCGTTTTAATGCAGGAATTCTCCCATTGGGTTACTCATTGTGGCGGGTTCTAGGTTTTAAATTTTTGCCGTGATATCTACTGCAAAAATTTAGATTATCTGGATTTTGGTTAATACACTTAAATTGAAAGCAAGCTTTGGTGCTTCTTTATGACCAAGGGTTCTTGCTTATGCCTCGCTTTGGGAAATCTAGAGAGTTGTTACCCTTATGTCAACTCAGCTATCTATATACAAATACATTTTTTTAAATGTATACATTTTTTGTTGTTTCACTTATCTCCTATTTCTCTTATCTTAAATATCTTACTTCTCATTTCTTTCATTTTTACTTACTTGGTAAATTATCAGCTTTCCTCTCCAATGCTTTTACTGATTTTTAAATGATATTATTAATTCTAAGAGGCCTGTCTTGTTCTTTATTTATATCTCACCTAGATGGATATTTTTCTCAAATCTTTCTAAAAATACTAATTAATACTTTTACTAAATAGACTTTTTAAAAAGCAGTTTCAGGTTCACAGCAAAATTGAGGAAAGGGTACAAGGAATTCCCATATATTTCCTACTCCTATGCATGCATGGCCTCCCCCATTATCAACATCTCCCAACAGAGCGGGACTTTTGTTGGAACTGGTAAACTTACATCGACACATAATAATGACTCAAAGTCCATAGTTTACCTTAGGGTTCACTCTTGGTATAGTACATACTGTGGGTTTGGATAAATGTAAAATGACATGTTTCTATCAGTATGGTGTCATACAGAGTATTTTCAGTGTCCTAAAAATCCCCTGTGCTCTGCCTGTTCATTCCTCCCCACCCCTAGCAACCATTAATCTTTTTACTGTCTCCATAGTTCTTTCTATCCAGAATGTCCTATAGGTGGAATCATAAAATATACAGCCATTTCAGATTGGCTTCCTTCACTTAGTAATATGAATTTAAGGTTCCTCCATGTCTTTTCATAGCTTGTTAGCTCATGTCCTCTTAGTGCTGAATAATATTCCATTGTCTGTATGTACCACAGTTTATTTATCCATTCACCTACTAAAGGATATCTTGGTTACTTCCAAGTTTTGGCAATTGTGAATAAAGCTGCTATAACATCCTGGTGCAAGTCTTGGTGTGGACATAAACTTTCAACCCCCTTGGGTAAATACCAAAGAGTGCAATTGCTGGATCATATGTTAAGAATGTGTTTAATTGGGACACCTGGGTGGCTCAGTTGGTTGAACGTCTGCCTTTGGCTCAGGTCATGATCTGAGGGTCTTGGGATCGAGTCCCACATTGGGCTCCTTGCTCAGCGGGGAGCCTGCTTCTCCCTCTGCCAGCCACTACCCTTGCTTGTGCGCACACTCTTTCCTCTCTCTCTCTCTCTGACAAATGCATAAATAAAATCTTAAAAAAAAATAAAAAGAATGTGTTTAGTTTTGTTGGTGGGAATGCAAACTGGTGTAGCCACTCTGGAGAACAGTATAGAGGTTCCTCAAAAAGTTAAAAATAGAACTACACTATGATCCAGCAATTGCACAACTAGGTATTTACCCAAAGGATACAGAAAAACAGATTCAAAGGGGTACATGCACCCCAGTGTTTATAACAGCAGTATCAACAATAGCCAAACTATGGAGAGAGCCCAAATGTCCATCAACTGATGAATGGATAAGAAGATGTGGTGTATATACACAATGGAATATTAGCCATCAAAAATGAAATCTTGCCATTTGCAATGAAATGGTTGGAGCTAGAGTGTATTATGCTAAGCAAAATAAGTCAGTCTGAGAAAGACAAATACTATATGATTTCACTCATATGTGGAAATTTAAGAGAGAAAACAGATGAACATATGGGAAAGGGGAAAAGAAAAAAAGGAGAGAGAGAAACAAACCATAAGAGACTCAATGATAGAGAATAAACTGAGGGTTGATGGAGGGAGGTGGGTAGGAGATGAGCTAAGATGGGTGATGGGTATTAAAGAGGGCACCTGTCGTGATGAGTACTGCATGTTGTGTGCAAGTGATAAATCACTGAATTCTACTCAAGAAACCAATATGGCACTGTATGTTAGCTAAGTAAATTTTAAATTAAAAAAAGAAAAATTAAAAAAAAAGAACGGGTTTAGTTTTATAAGAAATTGCCAAACTGTCTTCCAAAGTGGCTCTACAATTTTGCATTCCCACCAGCAATGAATGAGAGTTCCTGTTGCTTCACCTACTTGCCAGCACTTGGTGCTGTCAGTGTTTTGGAATTTTTTGTCATTTTAACAGACATATAATGGTATTTCATTATTGTTTTAATTTGTAATTCCCTAATAACCTATGATGTTGAGCACCTTTTTATATGCTTATTTGCCATGCGGTGAGATATTTTGCCTATTCTTATGGTTATTATATTCTTAATGTTGAGTTTAAGAATTCTTTGTACATTTTAGAGAACAGTCCTATATGAGATATGTCTTTTGCAAATATTTCCCCCCAGTATGTGGCTTGTCTTATTCTCTGGAGAGTGTTGTTGGCAGAGAAGAGGTTTTTAATTTTAATGAAGTCCAACTTATTAATTATTTCTATCGTGAATCATACATGGAGGGCAGCACTTTGCCCTGTGGCATCACTTCTCTGACAGATCTAAGAAGAGTTGTTAATTTTTTAATTTGTTCAGCTTTTTCCTTGTTGTTAGGATAGCGTGACAACTTCTAGGCTCCTTATATGCCAGACCAGAAACTAGATATCTAATTAACAGTTCTTTAAAAATAAATGTATTCTGGGATGCCTGGGTGGCTCAGTTGTTAAGTGTCTGCCTTCGGCTCAGGTCATGATCCCAGGGTCCTGGGATCAAGCCCTGCATCGGGCTCCCTGCTCAGCAGGAAGCCTGCTTCTCCCTCTCCCACTCCCCCTGCTTGTGTTCCCTCTGTCACTGTGTCTCTCTCTGTCAAATAAATAAATAAAATCTTTAAAAATAAATAAATAAATAAATAAATAAATAAATAAATAAATGTATTCTGTCTCTTATATTATCCTTTTTTTCAAAATTTATTTATCCATCTATCCATCTATTTATCTAATATATGTTAATACATATTTCTTAGCATTTTTTTTTTCACGATCCAGGATTTCTCCAGAGGTCTGGTGGTCATTGGGTGCTCCTTTACATTAATGAATGAATGAATAGGAAAAAAAAAGACAGGGTGTCTATCTGCATGGTTATTCCTTCATCCAGTTCAACTTACAATTAACCATGGGAAAAAGTCTTTAAAGAAACATTTTTCTTCTCCCATGGCTGCCTAACTTTCAAGATCTCTTATCCTCACTATAGGAGTATTAGCAAGATCTTGGAAACTTGAGCTACATACTTTTAGATAAATCAGTATCTTGCTGGAAGTAGTGTTTAACCTCTCATCTTCCTCCCAAATTCTCCATATTTTGGGACCAGATTTCATTGCCTTCAGGTGATGTACATTATTTCAAATTCTGTATGTGAGATATTGCCTGCTCAGTAATACTCATTTGTATCCTCGAAGTCAATATGCAGAGTGCTTTCACAGTCCATTCACAGATATGTACAGAGTGACAAAAAATTTGAGTTTTGCCCAACGTGCTTGTTCCTAGCTAAGGTCAAACAAGGCAACACTCAGCTTTCTTGTTTCAGCTCTTATGCTTGTAAACAAGTGTCCTTTTGACATCTATTTAATGCCATGTTTTTGTGGTTTTTGACAGTGATTACACTTTTTAAAAATGGCCCCAAAGTGTAGTGTTGAAGTGCTGTCTAGTGTTCCTACGTGCAAAAAGGCTATGGTGTGCCTCATCGAGAAAATATACATGTTAGATAAGCTTCATTCAGTCATGAGTCATAGCGCTGTTGGCCGTGAGTGCAATGTTAATGAAATAAAGTAAGGTGTCTTTAAATGGAAATGTACATAAAACACTTAGGTATTGATTAGATGGTGAAAATATTGTGGCCAGAAACTTACAGGAATCAAACTCTGTATTTCCCCTAGGAGCAATAATTCAGAATTCACTAATTCATTCCGTGCAGTGACTTTATAGAACATAACTACACCAAATAATGAGAATAACTGGACTCCAAAACTTGTAATTGGAGGTTGCAGTTGTGTATTGATTCATTGGAAATATTTATTTCTCTTTATTTCTGCTCCATTTCTTTACTTTATTTGGGATAATATACTTTTTAAAATATTTATTTATTTTAGAGAGAAAGAGAGCAAGAGAGAGCATATGCGTGCACATGTGTTGGGGGAAGGGCAGAGGGAGAGAGAGAATCACAAGCAGACTCCCTGCTGAGCATAGAGTCTGACACTGGGCTAGATTCCACGACCCTAAGATCATGACCCTGAGATCATGACCTAAGCCAAAACCAAAAGTCAAAGGCTTAACCCACCAAGCCACCAAGGTGCCCATTCATTTGGGATGATTTTATGGAAGATGCTGGAAAATGGGTTTATCACACCATCTTCAACCAGAAACATATAATTTTATGTTTTGAACCATACAAAGTGTAAGATGCTAATAGTGGGATAGAAAATACTGGATTTGGAGTACATGGGGACTGTTTGTATTATATTAGCATTTTTCTGTAAATCTAAAATTATTTTAAAATTAAACAGTTATTTTGGAAAATCATGATCACATAAGTGGATAAGATTAGAGATCTCTTTTTGTTTTAAATTACAGCATTAAATGTTACATTTGTGTCCTCCATCAAAATGCCATCACAGTACCAATATGGTCAAATTTCACTCTTCTATTATTTGTTTTTCATGTGGATATAAGGAATACTGCCTTAGATGAAAATATCCATAAATAACCCTATGGAGTAGGCTCTGCTCTTAATTCTTAACTGAGATTCTGTTGGCTAAGGAAGGAGATGAGAAAAATGCTTTTTTTCACAGTAAAAGTGCCATGGAATCTTTGACATTTGAACTGCACACTGTACTTCTAAGCTGCAGAACCATTCCTTTTTGGCAGATGTACTAGGAATCAGACTGCAAATAAGAGAGAAACCTTTCTACCCATGCTTTTAACCTCTGTACCATGTTATTTTTGAATCATCAATGATTACTTTCATCCCAGGTTTTGATGTTAAAATAATTGTTTATTTACATCGCATAGTTGAATAAATGTAGTCCTTCCATTATGTCACTTCCTAAATGGCATCCCAACTAGGCTTAGATCGCCACTGTATTTTTTCAGATAACCTTGAGCAAATTTGTCAAACATCAACTTTTTTGAGTTTAACTTCTAGTAAATGACCTAGTTAGGTAAAAGTCATTTTAATGTTTGTAACTAGCCAGTAAAAGGTACAAAGTAGAAGAACCATGGATAATATGGTGACAACCCAGAACAGAATAATAGAAAATAAAATGCTGGAAGAAAGATTCAACTGGAGACTTTTGAGCGAGTTGACTCCTCGCTATGATTATCATTAGAATAATAAATTGTAACTGTAATGGACTTGTCTTTTTGTCTTCCAAGTCTGTGTCTCTTTCTTGAATGACCCCACAATTGTTCCAAGTGGTCTTACTTAGCCCAGAGGTTTCAAAGCAGGGCTAATCTTACCATACCATCCCTAAGAGGGATCCCTTAATGTTCCCCAGGGTGCTTCTTTTCCCTGGCCTCACTGATTTGCCAGATAAGAATCCTTCCGAGTCTGTTGCCAGAACTGTAGGGAATGACCTTTCCTTTTCTTCTGTAACTATAAATTGTAAATACCAGTATTTTCCTGTCATGTCAAGGCCCTATGTGAGAATAAAGCCAATACAAAGGAAAGCAGATCTGAGAGATAAAGAAAGTGCCAAAGACATTTTTGAACAGCTCTATCTAGCTAGGCCCAATGAAGGCCTATTAGTGTTCTTCCAATATGAACCAATTATGTGAACCCATGTATTCTATTTATAATTTAGTTTATGTTTTTATAAACCTAAACTGTAAATCTTATATAACCCGTTGATATTTTTTGAACATGTACTGTGTGTTAGAAACTGTGTTAAAGGCTTTAAATATATGATCTCATTTAATTTCCACAATAACTATATGAAGGAGATTCTATAATTAACCCCTCTGAGGTTATAAATAACCTATAATTAAATATGAAAGAGTTTAGCATGTCCAAACTCCTGATTTTACAGATGGAGAAGCAGAGGCCCAATGAGGTTAACCTAAAGTCACAAAATTAACTTTATCAAGGGCAAGGCAATTATGCTGTGTCTATCAGTATAAAAATCAGTTTGAGAACATGAATAATTATTTGACTGTTTAAATAATCAAATTGGTTTAAGTAAAAACATTAGTTCATTGACTGAATTCAACTTTTCATTTCCAAAGCAATTTGTAAAAATAAGAATGTGTCTTTTATGTGTCTTTATATGTATATGTATATGTATATATATTTTTTCTTCTTTTCTACCACACCAAAATAATTCCATGAGTAGGTAACACTTGGTAATATGACTATGTGACAGTCCATCAACAAAGTTCTCATTGATTTTTAAAAACATTGAAGTACACTTGTGGCTATCTCAAGACCACAAATAAATTGGCCACATTGATCTTTTTCAGACAAATATTTCATTAGCTTACAGAAGATATATTTTTGGATCATTTTTATCTTGCTGCTTTTCCCCATACTATGAAAATACTCTGAGCATTCTTTTCTTCCTATGCATGTATTTTATTTTCTTTTAATTCCAGTGTAGTTAACATACAGTGTTATATTAGTTTCAGGTGTACAATATAGTGATTCCGCAATTCCATATATTACCCAGTGCTCATCAAGATAAATGTACTCTAAATCTACTTCACCTATTTCACCCATTTCCCACCAGCCTCCCCTCCCCCCACCCCTGCCATAACCCTCTGTTTGTTCTCAATAGCTAAGAGTCTGTATTTTGGTTTGTCTCTTTTTTTTCCCCTTTGTTTGCTGTTTTGTTTCTTAATTCCACATATGAGTGAAATCATATGGTGTTTGCCTTTTTCTGACTGGCTTATTTTGCTTAGCATTATACTCTCTAGATCTATTTATGTTGTTGAAATTGGCAAGATTTCCTTTTTTTATAGCTGAATAATGTTCAGTTGTTTGTGTGTGTGCGTGTGCGTGTGTGTGTGTACACATAAATATACATCTTTATCCATTCATCTGTTGATGGATGCTTGGGCTGCTTCTATAGTTTGACTATTGTAGATAATGCTGCAATGAACACAGGGGTGCATATATCCCTTTGAATTAGTGTTTTCTTATTTGGGGGGGTAAATACCCAGTTGTAGAATTACTGGATCATAGGGTAGTTCTATTTTTAATTTTTTGAGGAATCTTCATACTGTCTTCCACAGTGGCTACATCAGTTTGCATTCTTACCAACAGTGTTACTTTTTCTCCACATCCCCACCAACACTTGTTGTTTCTTATTGTTGATTTTAGCCATTCTGACAGGTGTGAGCTGATATCTTATTGTGGTTTTGATTTGCATTTCCCTGATGATAAGTGATGTTGAGCATCATTTCATGTGTCTGTTGGCCATCTGTATGTATTGTTTGGAGAAATTCCTGTCTTCTGCCCATTTTTAATTGGATTATTTGATTTTTTTGGTGTTGAGTTGTATAAGTTGTATAAGTTAGTACCCTTATATATTTTGGATACTAACCCTTTAACAGATGTGTCATTTCCAAATATCTTCTCACATTCAGTAGGTTGCCTTTTAGTTTAGTTTTGTTGCTTGTTTCATTTATTGTGCAGAAGCTTTTTATTTTGATGTAGTCCCAATAGTTTATTTTTGCTTTTGTTTCCCTTACCTCAGGACACATATCTAAAAAGATGTTGCTACAACCAATGTCAGAGAAATTACTGCCTGTGTTCTCTTCTAGGATTTTTATAGTTTCAGGTCTCACATTTAAGTCTTTAATCCATTTTGAGTTTGTTTTTGTAAGTGATGTAAGAAAGTAGTCCAGTTTCCTTTTTTTGCATGTAGCTGTCCAGTTTTCCCAACACCATTTTTTGATCTGAGTGTTCTTAATTAGTAAACTTTCCTCAAAATTATTTTGAAATCCCATATCACAAAAATGTATTCATAATAAATCCATTAAGTTCAAAGTTCTAACTCTTGAAATTACCAATCATAAGAGGTACGTTAGGGGAGCACCTTGGTGGTTCAGTCGTTAGGCATCTGCCTTTGGCTCAGGTCATGGTCCCAGGGTCCTGGGATCAAGCCCCTCATCGGGCTCCCTGTTCTGCGGGAAGCCTGCTTCTTCCTCTTCCACTCCCCCTGCTTGTGTTTCCTCTCTGTCAAATAAATAAATAAAATCTTCAAAAAAAATTAAGAGGTGAGTTAGGGAACTAGTGAATCTGTAGGGTAGCTGAATAGTGAAGCCACCATCTGGTTCTGGGATGCATTTATAAGACATTAATTGTCAATGCATTTAGAGTTCCAGTAGTAATGGGCAGCATATGGTTATGTGCTCTTCTACTTGTATGTGTCTCACAATCTGTGTAACGAACACTAGCACCATGGCACATTATCTAAATTTTCTCTTAATTCTAATTTTAAATATAAATGTTAAACAAATTTGCAAAAAAAAAAAAACCCTACTCCCATATGCTCATTTGTTCTTGTTTTTAAATAATAACAGAATCAAGCTGCATAAAGGATAGAAGAAATATAACTACTGTCATATTTTAGAAACACATTTTTAGCACATGGTTCCCATGAATTTATGATTGTTAACAGTGTTTTATGGAAACTAAACGTAAACTATGGAGGTAGTTTAAATTTTAATAACTATTTCCAGCGCTTTTCTCACTTGAAGTAAGTCAAGTATTCTTAATTTTTTTATTTTGTAAAAACTGGTATTAAGGAAGGAAAACTTTTGCCTGTCCTCTTTTCCACTCAAGTTAGTGTCGAGTTGTCCTTAATTTAACATCTTAAGTTTACTAAAGTAAAAACAGTTTAGCCAATCATTATCCATAAGCTGTGTATGTATGTCCTCAGGTTTTAACTGTGGCTGCCCTGAAATTAGAACTAAAGATGGAAAGCACATGGCTATGAGCTCATCATGCCATAATGAGATGGGCTTCAGAGATTGCAAAGTGCTTTACTTCCACAATATGCAAATTGTGTACAATGCCAGATGCAGAAGCGCTGATCCATTTGCCAACTTCTATGGAGGGCATGGTGATTCATTCACAAATTGTCACAAATTTAGATGCTCAGGAACTAACAGTCTGTTTAGGGCTGCCTACATGCATGGTTACTGTGGACTGTTGTATGACATTCTGGCACCTGGAAGGAAATCTCAACCTTAAATTCTGTCAAAGTCTACCATGTTATCAGACTTGGTTAACCCCAGGATATCCTTGATGTAAATTAGCACCTGTTACCCCTTCTCTCCACATTCAGATTTATAGATCCCTCCATTTAAACAAATTATTTTTTGCTCCCATAAGCCAATTTTTTAACTTCCATATTTATGAAATAGCCAGTCATACATTCTACATGACATATGATTATACATATTTCACCATCTTAGACTAATACTATGTTCATTTATTCAGCAAATATTATTTGATAATTTAGGATGAGGAGACAGAAATTAAGTTGGGTGTTAAGAACAATAAAACAGGGGCACGTGGGTGGCTCAGTCGTTAAGCGTCTGCTTTCGGCTCAGGTCATGATCTCCAGGTCCTGGGATCGAGCCCCGCATCAGGCTCCCTGCTCAGCGGGGAGTCTGCTTCTCCCTCTCCCTCTGCCTCTCCCCACTGCTCCTACTCTCTCTCTCTCTGTATCTCTCTGTCTCAAATGAATAAATAAAAAATTCTTTAAAAAAAAAGAACAATAAAACAAATTAGAGTATGCCTTCAAAATATCTAAGTCTAGTGGAAATGTAAATAAGTCATATGTTCTTTGTTATCTGTGTGTGGCCAAAACTGTTTACTTTTTAAAATACTGATTTTGTTTTGGGGAAGTGTTTGAGAATGGAGCCAAAATTTGATACGGACAAAAATAAATCCTGACCAATTGTTGAGATATTATTCATCCTTCTAAATAAGAATGTAGGGAGACTTTACAAAAGAGTAAGTTGGTTTGTTCAGTCAATCGATTTTCTGTAGGTTTATCCCTAAGGTCTAATGTTTTGGCCTAATGACTCTTTTCCAAGATATCAATCTTTTGAAAGAATGAAATACCAAGAGTAGAAGCTAGCAGATCTTTGAAAAATTGACTTTTTTAAGAGAAAGAAAGTATATTTTTCTCTGTGTGGGAAAGGCTATAGATGCATGTGGTGTGTATATGTGATATTGATGAAAAATACGCATTCGAAAGTCTAGATAGTTTATAGCAGGGTCAGCAAACTATGGCCTCTAGGACAAATGAAGCCCACTAACTTTGTTTGTAAATAAAGTTTTATTGGAATACAGCTATGCTCACTTTTTACATATTGTTTATGACAGCATTCACACTCCAGCAGCAGAGCTGAGCTGTTGTGGCAGAGACCATGAGGCCTACAAACCCTGTTATATACTATCCAGTCCTTTACAGAGAAAGTTGGCAGACCCCTGGTTTATAGTTTTGCATTATAGTTCTGTAAAAATTAGTATTTCTTTCACTAATTAATACGTATTTGCTAAGTATTGCCCAAATATAAAGTGCTAGATGATAATGCTTGTGCAAGTTAATTTTTATCAGATTTCAAATAAAAATACAAAATATTAAATAGATTCAAAATAATCCTTTTGTGCAGAAGCCAGACTATGGAATCTATTTTAGAGAGAAATTAAAAGAAACTCAAGTACTACCCAAGGATAAGTATTTTCTACAGATTACTAAATTTGGTACTATATTTTCTCTGTGTGAAAGGACTCAGTGAGGAAAACAGAAACCACCTAGATAGTTCATTACAAGGTATTTAATGTAGGGATCTAGTTGTAAAGATATTAGAAGAACTAAAACTGAGGATGGTGAGTCAACTCAGAGATTACCAACTGTATGGTGTCACTACATCTGTAAGGCTAAAAGAGTAAAAGGACCAGAGGTGAGGAGCTAGTGCTTCTGAATAGAACCTGGAATCACAGCAGGTGCTACCGACTGGGAAGTGGGACCATGGAGGTAGTGTATTAGTTTCTTTGGGCTGCCATAACTACTCATCATAAACTGAATGGTTTATAACAATAAAAATTTATTCCATTACAGTTCAGGGGTCCTAAAGTCTGAAATTAAGGTGTCAGTGGGGCCATGCTCCCTCTGAAGGCTCAGGCAAAGAATTCTCCTTGCTTCTTTCTAGCTTCTGGTTGTTAACTGCAACCCTTGGCATTGCTTGATTTGTTGCTGCTTCATTCCAATTTCTGCCTCCACCTTCACATGACCATCTTCCCTCTGTGTGTCTGTCTCCTCCGAGTTTCTGTGTTCAAATGTCCTTCTTTTTATAAAGATGATAGTCATTGGATAGTCCAGTATGACCAACTCTAGTCCAGTATGACCTCATATTAAAGTAATTACATCTGCAAAGACCCTATATCCAAAGAAGGTTACATTCACAGGTTCCAGGTGGACATGAATTTGGGGGTAGGGGACACCATTCAACTCAGGCAAGAGGTGGATCCACTCGGGAATTTGTTGGAGATGTCACCTGAAGCATTTTCCATCCAATGACTTCCATTTGCCAAACCCACCAAGAATTTAGCTGGCAACGGAGACTGAGAAATGTGATTTACAGAGGACAGCTCTTTGGGATACAAAGCAGATCAGGAGCTAGCTAGGTATGGGTTTGAGAAACAAGCAAGCAAACAAAAAGCAACCTACTTACCATGTTCTTTAAAATTCTTCAGAACCGGGGCACTTGGGTGGCTCAGTTGTTAAGCGTCTGCCTTCGGCTCAGGTCATGATCCCAGGGTCCTGGGATGGAGCCCCACATCGGGCTCCCTCTTCCAACCCCCCCCCCCAGCCTGTGTTACCTCTCTTGCTGTGCCTCTCTCTGTCAAATAAATAAAATCTTTAAAAAAAATTATTCAGAACCTCTTAACCTTGTATATTCATACTAAAAAAATATGGATGAAGTTATATGATGTTTGGGGTTTGCTTAACAATAATGCAGAAAAGGGGCAGAGTGAGGTAGGATGTAGATCAAGATATTTCAACAGCAGCACCACTGACATTTTAGGCTAAGTATTGTCATCGAGGGCTATGCATTGTAGAATAGTTACCTATGTCTCTGGCCTCTACCCACTAGATGCCAGTAGTACCCCCTCTATGAGTTGTGACAACCAAAAATGTCTCAAGACATTGACAGATTTCCACTTGAGGGCAAAGTTGACGGTTTTTGAAGATCACTGGTTTAGATGAAATGAGATCGACTTTGAGTTAATAATTTTTGAAGCTGGGTGATGGGCACATGGTGGTTTCTTGCATTATTCTCTCTACTTCAGTATATTTTAAATATTTCCATAACAAAAACTGAACAGCACAAAATAAACTGCCTGAGAGAGTGTTCTGCTTCTGCTAGATATAGTATTTGAATTAAGGCTGTTACTAAAGGTCACCTAAGTCAATACTTGAATCAATTAGTAATGATGCTAATGAATTCTGAAGGTCAACTTCTGAAATGATTTTGCAGAGAGAGAAATTGAGCAATTTTACATGCTCTATATCTTCATCATCAATATTCATATATTAACTATATAAATATACACACCTCATTAGATACTTGTTTTTAAAATATATTTACACATACACAACCCACGTCTCCAGAAATTTTCCATCAAATACAGATAGTTCCTTTGCATTTCAATGAAGAAAAGTATTGGCTTAACTTTGCATTTGTCAATACAAATAGACAGTCACATCATATCACACAACCTAAGATAGTTTTATCCTACACTGAACCAGAAGTGAGTCTGATGACTTTGAATTCTAGTCCTGATATTATCTAGATTCCTGTTTTGGACATATGATCTCTATAGACCTCGGTCTCCTGGGGACAAAAGAATTATACACAATACTACTAACATGATCTTTCTAAAACCTGTACCATAATCATTTCTTTCTTACACCTTTTAGGATGAGATGAAAATCCTTGGCATGGTATTTCTCTTCCTTAAAATCCAGCCTTTGCTCATCTTTCTAGTTATGCGTTGACTTACCATTTCTCACACCTCTGTGCCCCATTCATGAAAAACCACTCGCAGTTCTGTGTTTGTGTCATGGTTTCTGATTTCTCTGTATTTACCCACCTTCCCTAGATCACCACAGTTCCCATCTGGCCCATTTCCTTCTTTTTATATTACTGACCTGACCCCACCATCTTTTGAGTTGTAGTTCCCTCTTCATGCATCAAGGCTTTGCCCCTTTGTGTGACACAGACATCTAAATATCAGCCAAATGGTTGAAATTTATAGCATAACTTATTTATGGGGTATTGCTAGTATCTATTTCTATGTGTACCTATGCAATATATCACTTTTCTGTGGCAATTTTTAGTAAGGATGACTTAAATGTCCAAAATTTCTAGCTTCTCTTTTCATTTTGTAGCATTTCACCTCCCATTCCTTATCCTTACTGCCCCTCAATATAATCCTTCTATCAGTAACTTCTCTTTCTAATAATTCCTCTTTGTGGTTCACTTTTATTACTTACAAACTTTCCTAGGTAACTATGAGATGAGATCCAGGCATCTGTCTTTGTGCCACTCTACTCCACCTCCCTATGAAAATAGCAAACACCAATACAAGAACCAAGGGACTATGGACAAGACAACTTTCAGCTTATTTGTTTCTTCAGGTAAGTTTGGAATTTGCCTTCCCCTACTTTAGAGGTATGTGCAGTAAATTCCCATTGTAAATACCATGATAATGTCAAAAAAATCCAACAGATGTATTCCCTTCAGCCTGAGAGCAAATGGTAAAGTTTTTGAAATGTAGGCGGTCCTGTATGGAAACATAGAGAAGTTTTGGTTTGAACCCACAACCAAGTTGGCATATTATTATTTGGAAACAATAGTTAAGCAATCTGATCATTTTCTTGAAGTCCTTTTGCCCTCTATCGGAAACATTATTGAATGGTCAGTGATGTTTGAGTCAGCTGAGTTTCAGGAAGTATCTGGTATCAGTAAAGCATCAGTTTATCTGGAAAATTATATTCCAGGTTTGAAATATTCATTATTCCAAATTTCTTGCCTGGTGAAAATCAGCATTATTCTGGGTTTGGAAAAAAAAAGGGTAATCCAACAAGATTTGTACTTCTTTTTTCAATTTGCATTGTTTTGATTTTTATGACTTATGTCATTCTTATACTATAAAGTAGAGAATATTTATGAAATAGTATAATCAGATTCTATCACTATTGTATAAATATAGAACTCATTCCAATTACACATGCATACCTGTATAAGGGGATAAAGCAAAATCTTTGAAAATGTATGTGTATGCATATCTTTTAGTACATCCTTTTATGGCTTTGTGCATTCTCTTATATTTATCTAGAATTTAAAATTTCCATTAAGGTTTGGTCCATAAATGTTTACTCTAAATCTGTAATTTGCAGAAATAACTTAAAGAAATTTACATTCACTAAGTTCAAATCATCTCCTTCACCTACTTGGGTTTATTAAATATTGTATATTACAAGAAAATAAAGTGATCATTGTTTGAGGAAAGTATCTTCTCTTGGTTTCCTCTCCCACTTACACTCTAATGTTAGAACTTAACAATCCTTTTAATATGAAAGCTACAGAAAACTCACTTTTTATAAATGGTCTGTTTAAAATATAATTTCTAAACATATCTCATTATTTAACTTTGCTCCTTAGGAGCAATGTGCTTCACCGCAAGGCAAGCAGGGTATTTACTTGTAAACTAGAAGTCAAAGCATTAGAATGGGCTGAGAGACTTCCTGGTAAAGGAATTTTAAAGCAACAGATCATTTACTGTCAAACTCTAAATAATGCTACATAGGAATGCCTAAGGGTGCCTTAAAACAAATTGTCCCCATTTCACATCTCACAATTAAAAGGAAAGGAGGACTTCCAAACATCCTTCATTCCAGAGATATGAGTGTGTCTGGAGTTATGACCCTGGCAGTGATCAATGCTGCATGTTAACAAAGCATGCCCCCAGTCGCATACCTGGGATGGCACTGATGGCTGGCTTGCTGAGTCACTCAACCCCTGAGGACATTTTTGCAAATAGAGGCAAAACGTCAAGACCTTTTTCAAAAATTAAATCAACAAGCTTCCTAGTTATCCTCCTGACTTAAGTAGAAGAAGTAAATTCCTATTCCCTGAAGCACGTTGTAAGAGCAGAGCTGCCTGAGCATAGTTCAGAGATGCCTTTAACATGAATGGGAGCTGGAAAGAAATAGCCTTTCCAGAATATAAAACAGGAAAAGTTTTCTCTTCCCATAGAACCATATGTACTACTTTTATGAAAAATAATTACTCTGTAGGAGCTATGCATAGGAGTTACACTAGTAGTGATCTCTAATCAAGGTCAGAATTTTGAGAAATAATTTCATTTACTTATAATGTGTTTTTTATAAAGATGTATGAATATATGTTTCCACGGGTATCTATTTCAGATACTACAATCTATCTTCAGCTTTCTATATCCATTTTAAACTTGGCTTTGCCCAGTGATTTAAATGCAAGCCTGCCGTACTCCCAGCAGTGCTGTCCCATAGAATTTTATGCTATGATGAAAATGTTCCATATCTACATTGTCCATTATGATCGCCTTGGGCCACAGGTGACTAGTGAGCACGTGAAATGTGGCTAGTGAGACTGAGGAACTGAATCTTCAATTTTTAAATCATCATTAATTTAAACACTAATAGGCTTGTGTGGCTGGTAGCTACTCTCTTGGTATCGGCCAGCACACCTTTCGAACAGCTCTTCTCAGGCTTTTTTTTTTTTAAGATTTTATTTATTTATTTGACAGAGAGAGACACAGCGAGAGAGGGAACACAAGCAGGGGAAGTGGGAGAGGGAGAAGCAGGCTTCCTGTCAAGCAGGGAGCCCGATGCGGGGCTCGATCCCAGGACCCTGGGATCATGACCTGAGCCGAAAGCAGCTGCCCAACCAACTGAGCCACCCAGGCGCCCAAAGCTGGAAAATTTTTAAAAATTAAAAATTAAAAAAAGTAAAAGATTCATAATTCTCTGTCTTTAACTTTGCCCAAACAAATGGGCATATGTTTAACATAATGTTTAACATAATGACTGCTACATCAGAACTGGTCCTGAATTGAGATGATGTGGAACGGAATTCCCAGCCAATCGACCAGTCATATGGTACGTAAGTGAGAAATGAATTTTTGTTTTATATGTCATCAAAACTTGGAGCTTGCTTTTACTGCAGAATAACTTAGCCTACCCAATTAAGTAATTTTAATTAAAGCACTAATTGATATTATTTAATCTCCTTTGAAGACAATGGTGACTTATTTATAACAAAGTATCAGATAATTTAGAAACAGAAAGGTTACATTATATACACACTATTAATTCAGAATTATCTTCAGATTACATTTGTATTCCTCCTTCTAGAAATTACTAAAATATTTTATTTATATTATTTACTTGGGTTAAAATGATTTATTTCCAGGATTCAGACTAATTGTTAAGTTTTTGAATATTTCTAGTCTAGTAAAATAGCATACATAGAATTAGATGTTCTTTATTATAGAAATCATCTGAAAATCATAAAGAATACATATGGCACTTTGGGAGCCTGGGTGGCTCAGTCAGTTGGGCAGCTGCCTTTGGCTCAGGTCATGATCCCAGAGTCCTGGGATCGAGTCCCACAACAGGCTCTCTGCTCAGTGGGGAGTGCTTCTCCCTCTCTCTCTGCCTGCCTCTCTGCCTACTTGTGCTCTCTATCTCTCTGTCAAATAAATAAATGCAAATTTAAAAAAAGTTTTCCAGCTCTATTGAGATACAATTGACATATACCAATGTGTAAATTTTGAGTGTACAATGTGTTGATTTGACACACTTTCATATTGCAAAATGATTACCACCATAGCATAAGCTAACACCTCCATCATGTCACATAATTACCATTTCTTATTTGTGGTGAGAACATTTAAAATCTATTCTCTTAACAACTTTTAAGTAATAGTATATTATTGTTAACTGTAATAACAACTATGTGTATTAGATCCCCAGAACTTGTTGATCTTCTAACTTGAAGTTTGTACCCTTTGACTGATATCTCCTATTTCTTTTAAGGCTCCTTATAACTTCTTCTTGAGAGCAGCACACATCACATCCACTCACATTTCATTAGCTAAAACCATTCATGTGATTTCAACTTCAAGGGAGTGGATAAATGCAATGTGACAAATATCTGGAAAGAGAGCAAGACATGTTAGTGAAAAGCATTAATGACTATCACAGTTTGCTCTGATGGTTACCAAATATATGGTTTCTCTTTTTGCATGAAAAATATAAACATATCTCCTTGACATCTTTCTAAGGAATAAAATCCCCAAATTCCATACTCTCATACATTTAGCTGAAATTTTAGAATTTCCACACATAGCCACAGCTGATTTGGAGAACTATAATAAACCAATAAAACCAGTGAATGAATGATATGTCCCACACTAATATTATGTATATACTGAGGAAAATATAAGGATAAAACCTGGAGGGGATGTGAGTGGGTAAAATATTCTTGACTAGGAGCCAATTCTGCTATGGGGAAGGTATGTCCAGTTCATTGCTCTTCATGGTCTCCAGCTACAAACCATGAAGATGTTTCCTTTTCCATTATCCTCCTTGCACACATCTGAAATAAGCAATGGAGAATATCTTTCCTTGGGGGTTTTTCTCAGTCTGCTGCCCCTGGGAAGGTTGAGACTCCAAGGGTCACTGTGAGTCTTAAACAGTCATAAAGGTTTCAGTTTCTTTTGCAGTAACATTCTCTTAAGAAACTTAGTAGGCTTGGAGCGCCTGGGTGGTTTAGTCAGTTAAGTGGCTGACTCTTGATTTCAGCTCAGGTCATGATCTCAGGGAGCCCCCTGTTGGGCTCTGAACTCAACACGGAGTTGGCTTGAGACTCTCTCTCCCTCTGCCCCTCTCCCAACTTTCAAATAAATAAATAAATAAATAAATAAATAAATAAATAAATAAATAAATAACTTAGTAGGCTTATTATGTATTTAATTCTAGTCAGTTCCATGCTCTGAAAGCTACGCACACAGTCTGTTTCTGTACTTGCTTATTAGATTTGCTATATTTCTTGACTTTTTCTTCCCCACATCTCCTTCTTTCAACTTAATTGCTTATTTCTTGAGCAATAGGCAAGACTCAACTTCATTTTCTTTTTCTTGAGCCATTTTGTCCAATTGAAAGGATTTGCTAGGTGTCAAAACCTTAATTGGGTCTTTTCTCTGGAAGATCTTAATTTGTTCAGAGATTTTAATAGTGGATATGGAGGGAATACTCTTGATTTGATTTCCGTCACAAGACTGGGTTTTAATTGGCCTTTGTCTCTCAAAGCCCTTCTCAGATGTATATTTTACCAATTAGCGATAAGAAGCAACTGCCTCTTCTAATCCTACAGTCCCCAACTTTTGGACTCTCACTCCTTCCTTTTATTCCTTCTTGCAAACCAGCCAATCTTTTTCAGAACCAAGCCCTTTTTGTAGTACTTTATCAAAGCTACCAACAAACACAGCCAACACACACTTGCATTCTTTTGCAATATTTACTTTTTGATTTACAAATTCACAAGGTATGTAATTTGTCTTCCAGATTATCTCAACAAATATGTCAACAATTTTATCAAATGATTAGATGCTACATAACATAGATAACCATTCTTATAGCCTCTGATCATACTTTTCTCACCACCCACTTCCCAGTCTTTATGTTATGGTTTTGTTATGACCATACCACATTTCTAGGTACATATTTCAGTATTAATCAAGAGAGATATATGTAGATTATTCTGCAGTTAAAAAATGATTAGTGGCGGGCGCCTGGGTGGCTCAGTTGGTTAAGCGACTGCCTTTGGCTCAGGTCATGATCCTGGAGTCCCTGGATCGAGTCCCGCATCGGGCTCCTTGCTCAGCAGGGAGTCTGCTTCTCCCTCTGACCCTCCCCCCTCTCATGCTCTCTCTCTCTATCTCATTCTCTCTCAAATAAATAAATAAAATCTTTAAAAAAAAAATAAAAAAAAAAAAAAAAAAAATGATTAGTGGCTTATGTCATCAAGATGTATTTCTTGTTCCTGCTACATGGGAGAACTAGAGGCTCTCCTCATTCCAGGGCAGAGAGAGAATGATGATTCAGTCTGGAAATGACACATAATGTTCTACTAACATTTCTTCAGATAAGGAACTCCCATGTTCAGTTCCAAATCAGTGGTGGGGAGATACAAACTCCCTACACACCTGGAAAGAGAAACAAAAGATATTTTATAAATTGCACAATGACTGTGATACCAAATAATAAATGAGTCAATTTGGCCATCAAAAATATTGGAAGGAAATTTGACATGACTCTATAATTATACTAATGCTTCAAAATAATTTAAAATACATATATTTTATACTAATATCTCCTACTATATATAGTACATTATATATTACTTATATTTATATTACATATATTTTCCTAAATATTTTTGTTATTTACAGTAATAAAAATAGTGGTTATTTAAAGTGGACCCAGCACTTTAAACAAGTTAATCCATTTTATTCTTATAATCACCCTGTGAGGTAGGTGTTATTATTTCTATTTCAGAGATGTTGAAACATCAGTAGCAAGCAAGCATGCCTAAGAAGTGCCCTCATCACTTGCTAGTAAGTGAAGAGGGGCAAGACTCACTTTCCTAGTCCCTTCCCAGACAGCTCACCTGATTGTTCTATAGGCACTCTGAGATTAAAAAACTCTAAAGCAACAACAACATCAACAGTAGTAGTAGTAGTAGTAGTAGTAGTAGTAGTAATATTACTTCTCCTATGAAGAGGCAACTAACTACTGCCTCTAACTAAGAAGTTTTTTTTTTAAGTTTATTTATTTTCTTGTAGTAATTTCTGCACCCAACATGGGGCTTGATCTCACCATCCCAAGACCGAGAGTTGCATGCTCCTCCAACTGAGCCAGCCAGGCACCCCGTCTAACAAGGTTTTTATCTCCCTCTTTGTGGGTAATATATCAACTGTTGAGACTAGGTAATTCAACTTTATTTTTACTCTTTCCCATCACCACTCATCAACACACCAAAGTTCTACTGATTTGATATCTTTAATATTTCTTAAGTATTCTCAAAGCAACTCTATATCAGGCTTTCAAATGAATTCTACTAGGTCCAAAGAGTAGAATAATGCCTAATAAGTAGAAACAGTATGGATATATAATATGTAAAAAAATATATAATTTAGAAAGTAATTTCTATCACTAATGGTGTTAATGTTTAATAAATGTGCTCCCGACTGATGTGGGAAACTTTCAAACATGTAATGGGTCAATAAACTAGATAAACTACAAAGTGCTTTTAAAATCTAGGATTCTGGGGGGAGCCTGGCTGGCTCAGTCAGTAGAGCATGCAACTCTTAATCTCAGGATTGTGAGTTCGAGCCCCATATAGAGTGTACAGATAACCTAAAAAGTAAAATCTGGGACATCTGGGTGGCTCAGTTGGTTAAGCGTCCAACTCTTGATTTCGGCTCAGGTCATGATCTCAGGGTCACGAGATCAAGCCCTATGTCAGACTCCATGCTTAGCGTGGAGCCTGCTTAAGAGTCTCCTTCTCCCTCTCCTTCTGCCCCTCCCTATTGCTAGTGCGCACTCTCTCTTTCTCTTAAAAAAAAAAAAAAGTAAAATCTTAAAAAAAAGTAAAATCTTAAAAAAAAATCTTGGATTCTGTGATTCTAATGTGCCTACAAACAGACCTATTTTCTTTTTCCTTTCATATTTCTAAATCTTCTTTTACAGAAATTAGTACATCTACACAGCTAGTTTGAGTTTTGCATCCAAGTTTCCTAACTTAAAATTTGTTATCCCTAAAGTCATTCTCCTATCCTTCAAATTCTTCCACCCTCTTAATTGACCTCTTAGTGCCCTCTACTAACATGTTCCTTCCTAGTTGCTATTTTGCCCTCTTTGTTCATTCCTTATTTCCTACTCTATCAATCTAAGTTGCAATGGCTCAGGCATGTCAGGGCATTCCTGTTAGCTCCTTTGTTGTAAACCATAGTATCATCTTAAAATGTGCTGTAAGAGGTGCCTGGGTGGCTCAGTCGGGTGAGCCTCCAAATCTTGATTTTGGCTCAGGTCATGATCTCAGGGTTGTGAGATTGAGCCCCACCTCGGGCTCCAAGCTCAGCATGGAGTCTGCTTGTCCTATTCCCTCTGTTCCTCCCCCAGCTTGTGTGTGCACTCTCTCTCTCAAATAAATACATAAAATCTTTTTTAAAAAATAAATAAAATGTGCTGAAAATCCTTTGATACATTCCAATATGTATTCATAATAAAAATATTCAGCTAACTAGGAAATTCTTTTAGGAACTTCCTCAACCTTGATAAAAGGCATCTATGAAAAATTCTAGAGCTAAAATTATATTATTTGTAAAATACTGGATTTTTACCCTTAAAATCAGGAACAAAGCAAAGGTGTTCATTTCCTCCACTTCTATTCAACAATCTAGTGAGGGGACCTGGACAGTGTGACAAGGCAAAGAAAAACAAGAAGTCATAGAAATCAGAAATAAAGAAATAAGACTCTCTTAAATATATACAATATGATTGTGCACTTAGAAAACCCTGAGGAATCTCCAAAAAGATATTAGAACTTAAAAGTTAAGCAAGTTTGCAGATACAAGATCATATGTAAAATTAAATAGGATTTTTATAAACCAACAATAAAAAATTGAAAATTGTATCCCAAATATGAGATGCTTAGGTAAAGTCTAAAAATATAGATGTATGAAGGCATGTGGGTGGCTTAGTCGGTTAAGCATCTGACTCTTGATCTCAGCTCTTGAGTCAAGTCAGTCGGGTCATGAGTTCAGGCCCCACATTGGGCTCCATGCTGGGCATGGAGCCTACTTAAAAAAATAAGTAAGTAAGTAAGTAAATAAATAAATAAATAAAAATTTAGGTACACAATTTCTACATTGATTAAAATTACAAAGTGATGCTTAGAGAAATAAATTAAGACTAAATAATTGGAGAGTATGCCGTGTTCATAGATCTGAAGATTCAGTCATATTAATATGCTGATTCTAAGCACATTTATCTACAGATTCATTGTAATTCAAGTAAACCCATAGCTGGCAGGGTCTTTGTGGAAATTGACAAATTGATTACAAAATTTATATAGAAATAAAGAAACTCAAGTAACCAAAATCATTTGAAAAACAACAAAATTGGAAGACTTATACTATCTGATGTGAAAATTAACTGTAAATCAACAGTAATCAAAATAGCATGATATTGTCATAAGAATAAATATGTAAATCAATGGAATAAGATATGGCCATTGATTTTCATTTAATGTGCCATGGTGATTCAATGTGGAAAAGATAAACTTTCCAACAAATGGTGCTGGGACAACTGGATAGTCGTATGGAAGTAAATGAACTTTGACTCTTACCTTGCACTATATAAAAATAACTTGAAATGGATCATACACATGGACATAAAACCATAAAACTTCTGGAAGTAACTATAGGGTAATACCATTGCAGCCTTGGAGTACACAAAGATTTCTTAAAATAGGGCACAAAAAGCCTAAGTCATAAAAAATAATTTTTGTTGTTGTGTTAAAATGTGCATAATATAAAATTGAGAATTTTAATTATTTTTAATGTACAGTTTAGTAGCATTAAGTACATTCGCCACCAGATATCTTCAGAAATGTTTCATCATTACAAACTGAAACTCTATACCCATTAAACAATAACTCTTCATTCCCTTCTATCCCCCAGCCCCTTATAACCATTATTCTACTTTTTGTCTCTAGGAATTTAACTATCCTAGGTACCTCATATAAGTCAAAACATACAATATTTGTCCTTTTGTATCTGGCTCTTTCACTTAGCATAATATTTTCAAGTTTTATCTATGTTGTAGCATGTATCAGAACCTTATTCCTTTTGAAAGTTGAATAATATTCCAGTGTATGTATACCACATTTTAGTGATCAGTTCATCTGTCAGTGGACATTTGGGTTGTTTCTACCTTTGACTATTTTGAATAATGCTGCTATAAATATCAATGTACAAATATCTATTTGAGTCCCTGAATACCCTGTTTTGGATATATACCTATAAGTAGAGGAGATTGCTTCTGTTGGCCTGGAGGATTTAGGGGAATTTGTGAGTATAATATTCTCAGGCTTATGTACCATGTGACCCCTTTCTAGATTTCAGGAACCATTCTTTTTCCATCAAAGTCCTAACTTTGTCACAGGTTGCTATCATGACTGCATATCCCAGCTCTTTTGTAGCTCTGCTACATTTACAATCAAATCCTAGGCCTGATTTTCTTAAATAATAATATATACTATGGATGTATACTATGGACATTTTCAAATATGTATAGAAGTAAGTATAATAGTAAAATGAAGACACGTGCACCTATCACCCAGCTTCAACAATAATCAATGCATAACAAATGTTTTAAATATATCTTGACTCACTCCCACGACCCAGTCATTTTGTAGCAAATCTCCAATATCAGTATTTTATTTGTAAATATTTAACTGTATGTATTTCAAAAAGATAAGATTCGTTTTAATACAACCAAAGTATTTTTATAAAACCGAAAAGAAGTAATTCCTTAAAACGATCAAACATCTACTCAGTGTTTGCCATATTTTCCATAATATCTTATAACTCTGTGTGTGTGTGCGGGGGGTGGGTGCTGTCTGCTTGCAGCTGTTGGGAATGTGAGGCCCTCTGGCTTTTATAGCATGCCATCCATTGTCATTTGGCTTCTCTGAGATTTTCATTTCATTTTTGCTAAGCTTTCAATGCTAGTAACAGAAGCCAGTCTACTCTACAATCATTCTAAATTAGCCTTGACCTCATACAGTTCAATTGCTATAGCAACCATATATTCCATAGTCTCACCGTCAACCTGCATTTTATCCCAATTAACCGGATGTTTTTTAAAAAGCCTTAATTTTGCTTGTAATGCCATTGCGTGACATGAGCCATCACCACCTCCCCTATCACCGGAAATGGCATCCCTATTGTTATTAATCTGATGAGTAATCCAACTCCAAAAATCCATTCAAAAAAGGTGGGTCGTGTCTGCGTTCTAGGGCCACTTCTGATACCAACTATCAGTCTAAATTCTCTAAAAAAAAGCAAAGCCTGAAGGAAGTCTTATGTGCTGCTAGTTTATTAGGGAATGTAATTTTAAGGCAGCAAGAATGAAGTTAATGAAGACTGAATCAGGAGGAGGAGACGATATGAGGAAGGATTACTGAACTGGCCTCCACTTGGTATCAGTTATAACTTATTATTCAATCTCAATGGACTCTGTTCAGAGAAGTCTTATGAGTCGCAGGAAAGTTGGTTGGAGGGAAAAGTAGTTGAAATTGTATTCACTAGCTTTCAATCCCATTCATTAAGGCTATTTTTCCGTGGGTTTCAACTCCCCCACAGTTTTGGATTATGCTTTGATCTCATACCTCAGTGGTAACACGGAAGTTCCAGGTGGGAGGCTAGAGGCACACTGTAAAAAAATGAAATGAGGTCATGTTGTGTTGTGCTGCATGTAGCCACACAAAGTTGTTAACTTCAGCAGTGGCTGGTATAATTTTGGAGTGGGCTGTTGGGAACCAGTGGACAAGGGCTGTAGAGGTAAGTGGGATCAAGAGATATCTGAGGTGGCACATAAGATGCGTCTGATACAGAGCACTGTCATAAATTATCATGACCACACTCAGTCCTTCATTATCCACAGAGGCTGTGTCTTGTCAAGTTAAAGAGAAGTTACATAAGTTACTAGTCAAAATTATTTAAGAGTGAAAATCTGTACTGCGGAAGGTGAATTCTTGAACCAAAATGATCTATCACTGTCAAGTTTGAAGGTGCCTTTTGGGATAGAGAATGGCAATAATCCAGTTATATAAAATGTTACCAGCAACAGAGAAAATATCATGTGGCAGCAAAGGGTAGCTACACTGTTTGAAATTTCTGTATTCATTACATATCAGATTGAATATCAAAGAGATACAGATGCATTTTCCTACTTGGAACACATACCAATCTATTAAAACATTGTATTCCCTTAAAAGGAAAGATAAATTTAGGACACTAAAGGGAAAGATGTGGTACAGATGAGCTTTTACATCATCCTTCTGTGGCAACATCCATGGTAACCATAAAACACATGCCACCGGAGAAATCACAACTACTTTAGTCAGATTGGAGGAGTGGAAACGTAAATATCAAACTAGTTGCTAGCTGAAAGAGGCTGAAAAGGGAAAGAGACAATAGCTCTTTGCTAAAAGATTCAGCGATGTCTCTAAATGTCTTGAAACTATTGCTGCATAAGTAATAAGTAGATGTAAATTCATTGCTGTGCGTTCTACTGAGTACTTCAGCGCCTAGTGCTAATATAATTGAGATTATCGATACTGTCACCAGCATACTGCTCTCCATGTTGGAGAATGTTATCTGATGACTCCAATCACTTGGTCAGGGAGGATGCTCTAGAACTGATTTGGGCCCAGTGGTTTGAATTGATAATAGCAAAAGACTTTTAGGTCAAAAGTCTGGAGACTTTTCAGAGCTGTAAGTACCTGCAATTAGAATGCACAAATTTCGGGCGCCTGGGTGGCTCAGTTGGTTAAGCGACTGCCTTCGGCTCAGGTCATGACCCTGGAGTCCCAGGATCGAGTCCCGCATCGGGCTCCCTGCTCAGCAGGGAGTCTGCTTCTCCCTCTGACCCTCCCCCCTCTCATGTGCTCTCTCTCTCTCATTTTCTCTCTCTCTCTCAAATAAATAAATAAAATCTTTAAAAAAAAAAAAAGAATGCACAAATTTCATCTCACCAGAACTTAATGCACTTGTCATGATGTTCACGAACTATGCACACACTTATTTCACCAGGAACCAGAAGGTATCCACCACTGTGTCATTCTGGGTGAAGCACCATTCACTATATAGTTTCAATCATATAACTCAGTCTGATCAAGGGTTAGACTTTTAGAGTTGTTTTCTGTGGAAAGTACACGGCTCTCTACCATGTAGAAGGACAGAATTTCCCCCCTTACAATCCACAATAAATTAACCAATAAGAGAATGAACCAAATTTCACTAATTTTTTTTTTAATGGAATTGGCCACTGAACAGAAGAAACTTTGTAAACAGTAAATCGAATTGTTAGTGTGTGCCTATAATCCCGTGAAGGTTTACACCATTGTCTGTCTCTTATTTCATAATCTTTAGCAAGAAAGTAGGCTGCCCACTAATCTCCCTTTTAAGGATGCACAGGGAGGTGGTGAGATATCTGAGAAGATCAGTCAGTATTCACTTAAATCAATCAGTATTCACACTTAAATATACTTTGTAGACATCAGATTCGTGGGCCATATGTCACTCAATGCCGGAATAGACTGATACATGGCAGAATCTTCCAGTATTTCTATAGCTGTGAGGACTCATTGTAGGGGCGAAATAACTAATGCTTATAATCTACCTTCTGTTTTGAAAGTGGATAGTGGGCTTATAACTTACCTATATACCAAAAGTGAGGTGAACGTAGGTTAGGGGTTCTTAAGATGATTTACAAAAACAACATGTTAACATGGGAACTGAATAGGGGAATTTACACCCCTTCCATTTTCTAATGTAGAGAGAGTCTGTCAGAATGAAGAGTGGAAAAAACCCTGCAAGCTGAAATAATAGATTTCTCACTATAATTTACCAGGACACTGGGAGAAAAAGTGGGGCAGTAAATCAGAGTGGAGAAATGGGGACGGTAACACACTATGGCCCCGGTGCCTTCAAATTGTCATTAAAGATATGACTCGCTTTTTATTATATCAATTAGAATTCAACTGCAATTATACCACGTAATAAAAATATTCTGATTCCCTATCAGAAGGTTCATGTGGGAAGGATGTAGAAAGGAGCATTGGAATTTGTCCTGGAATGTCTTCCTGATATAATAGTGATAAATATTTTGATGTAAGTGTCAGAAATTTCCCCAGAAGCAGGTCTAGAATTAAATCATTTGTCCTCTTTATTGCTCCTCACTAAAGGCCTCTTCCAATCTAAGTATTTACAATTCTCCCATCAGATCATAAAACTTTTGTCTATATTTTTTAGTGTTTCTTTCCTTTCCCTTTGCTCTTTGTTATCTCTGTACAACATTTCAGTGGATCAGTTTTGGTGTATCTAGTTTTATCCTTCATGTTACTTAAATTTTTTTTCTCATATTTCTCGTCCCTTTATTCTTTTCCTCTCAATTTTGAAATATTCCCCAGCTCATGAATTTTATTCTTTGAAGTCATTCTTTCCATTATTTAGCCTGTAATTTTGAATTTTTAACTTTGGAATTCATGGTTTGAATTTGACTTGTGTTTATTTCACCCTCAAAATCTTTTCTTTCAGAAATAATATGTGTTGACATTACTCTGGAGATATGCATTATACTTACTTTATTTTGCATTATACTTATTTTAAATGTGTTCTGTTTTCTGTTCTCACTCTCTTTCATTGTGAGTTTCTTCATTTTGCTAGGTTTGGCACCTCTCTTTCATGCACTTGTTTTTCCTCAAATGTATGACGGTACTAGAATGTCTATCCAGCTGACTGCCCCCTCAAAGGGAACTGTTCCACAAATGAGCTAGTTATTGACAAGAACATACTTTCCTTAAAGTTTGTTAAAAACAAGTCTGCCTAGTGATTATGAGAATGGAGATGTTTAAACACTTGATATATTTTAAAGATAATAGATTTTATTGCCCAGCAATTAAAAGTATTCGAACATGTATTTTTCTACATGACCTTTGTGAGGTAATCAATATTAAATAAAATATTAATTTTCATCATCACTTTCAATTCATGTCTTCTTGACCGATTCTTCATTTTTCCTTCCAATTGCATGCCTTTGAGGCAATGAAGAATTTTAACCTCGATAGTTATGGACTTGAATATTCATCTGCAGCTACCTATATGCTCATTACGTGCAGCTGTGCTCCTAGTGGTTTATCACAGCCATCCTATAAGCAGTTTCTGGAAAACATCAAGGCGACCTTCATTCATCTTCACCTCATAGGATCTGTTGTACCTCGAAGAGTCCAGTGATTGGTGTATAGATGCTGCAACCAGGCCCCCTTGGCCAATGGTGCCTCACTCACCCTCCTCCTTTGATGGCTGAGCAGAAAAGCAACATTTGTAGCTTTCATTTGTGAATATCTTAATCAAGAGTTCTGAGTACAGGAGCCTTAATTCTGGAGATGTCATGGTGGACGGGCACATAAATGGATAGTTACTCATTCATTTAGGATGTTCAAACAGTTTAGACTCCAAAAGCCCTAATTCACTTTCCTTTGTGTTACCTGTAAGTTACCACATTTCCTATTTATCCCGCCCTTGTGACCACTATGAGATTACCTAGAGTCACAAAGACCTACCTCAAACAACTGTATTCTACCAAGTACATTGAAAGCAGGAGCTTTGCAAATGTCATGCATGTATTAGCTGCCATAACATATTTGCCATGAAATTTAATCTAATCTAGAAGTGTCACAATTTAAAATAGTAAATCATTTTATCAAATTAATTTAATTAAATTATTTTAAATCTATATTACCATGGTAAGTGTGGGCATGTGATACATGCTGTTGATATAATGGTGAATGACATGGATGGTGTTCCTACACTTTCTTCATTTATAGCCTGGTAGAAGGCATAAAACGCATTACAAAATAATGCAATTACTGCTAGTGTGGAAGTATTACTTAGCCCAGATGTAGAACACAGCAAGGGTGATAAATTGAGTCTGAGTGTGTAAAGGAAGACTTCCTGGGAGTAGTGAACTGAAAGAAAACTCGAGAGTATCCAAATGAACTTGAGAGAAAAAGTATTCCACATGTGAGGAATGGCAGCTAGAATAGCACAGAAGCAAGACAAAGTGTGGCACCTTCAAAGACTAAAAGGAATTTAAATATGGCTCAGAGCATGGAATACAGTGTAGGAAGTGAGAAGAGATGAGACTGGGAAGGTAAACTCATTCAGATCATGGAGGAACAGATATGCCATGTTAAAGGATTTGGCCTTTATTTTAGAGATATAGTTTAAGAGTTTTAAGAAAGAGACTGCTGTGATCAGATTTTTAATTTAGAAAGCAGAATCTGGTTGCATTATGAAGAATAGAATGTTGGGATGGACACTGGAGGCAGGAATAGTGATCAGGAGTTGCACGGGGCTAGGCAGAGATGTCAGTGGGCTTAGCATCAACTTAGGTCAGAACTTTGTTCTAGTTGAGTTGTGAAAGACTGGGAAGAGGTCATAATAAATACTCAGGCTTGTGACAGTGATTTCATTTTTTTTTCTTTTCTTTTTTTTTAGAGAGAGCATGAGTGGTGGGGGAAGGGGCAGAGAGAGAGGGAGAGGGAATCCTAATCAGGGTCCACGCCCAGCATGGAGCCCAATGCAGGGCTTCATCTCACAATCCTGAAATCATGACCTGAGTCAAAATCAAGAGTCAGATGCTTAACTGACTGAGCCACCCAGACACCCTAAGGATACCTTATGTTTAACTGACTATCAGATGTCTATGTTTATCTGGTAGGCAGTTGCTTACATCAGAATCCTGGAAAAACTAAAAGGTATATCCAAAATGTATGATTAAGGAGATTTTAAGGAAAGAATTATAAAATGTAGGTAGGGTTTAAGGAAACCAAAAAGGCTGGGGAGGCACTTGAGGCTAACAACAGTAGGGAGCCCTTACTTAGACCTAAGGGAGAAAGGAGAATGAGCAGTTACCAAGATTCAAAAGACATACATTATAGAAGAGCATCATAGTGAATGGATAAACAAGATGTGGAATATGTGTATACACACACACACACACACACACACACAATGGAATATTACTCAACCATCAAAAAGAATGAAATCTTGTCATTTGCAATGATGTATATGGAGCTAGAGTGTATTATGCTAAGCAAAATAGAGAAAGACAAATACCATATGAGTTCACTCATGTGGAACTTAAGAAACAAAACAGATGAACATAGGAGAAGTGGAAAGAAAAAGGGAGGCAAACCATAAATGACTCTTAACTATAGAGAACAAACCAAGGGTTGCTGGAGGGGAGGTGGGTGGGGGGATGGGCTAGATGGGTGGTGGGTATTAGATGTTGTGATGAGCACTGGATATTATGTGGAAGTGATGAATCACTAAATTCTACTCCTGAAACCAATATTATAGTATATGTTAACTAGAATTTAAATTAAAACTTTAAAAATTTTAAAAAGATGAGTATCATAGGACAATAGATATTGCCTTCAGTAAAATAACAAAACCACTGCAAAACCATGTTCTGTAAGTAAGGAACCAGTGGAGTGCATACCTTGACTTTTCTCTTCCTTTGCCCTCCCATTTCCCACTAGGGCCTCCACTTGAGGTAAACCGATTAAAAGCAAAGGGCAAGGGAGCTCAGTCCATGGAGCTCAGCTTCTCCAGTCACAGAACAAGGCAGAGAAAGATGGATAATGCACATAGAGCAATAAAAGGGAGGAATAGCCAACAGAAGATTTGAATCTATCACCTGGGTTAGGGACAGGATTTGTAGGAGCTATCCACTGTATAGATATTACTTTTATTGTGTGTTTTTGATAGAGAAGGGTGAGCTCATTCAGGAAAGTTATATAGTAAAAATAAAATAGAACACATATCAGAGCTACGTATCAAAGGTCAGCAAACTTTTCCTGTAAAGAGCCAGAGAGAAAACATTTTAGACTTTGTGGATCATATGGTCTGTGTTACAACTACTCGAATTGCTCATTTGTCATTGATCATAGCTATAGCCAATATATGAATGAATGAGTGAGGCTATGTTCTAATATAACTTTATTTACAAAAACAGGTAAAGTTCAGGATTTGGCCTGTAGGCCATAATTCACTGACCACTGGGCTAAAGGAAACCAGACTCAACAAAATGAAAGGAATTATCCAAGGATACTGAGGACAGGATAGTTGTTAGAGTAAAATGAGAAATATTAAGTGTTATCAAGTCAAGGGAAGACGGTGTTTAAAGGACATGGGAATGACTGATAAAATCAGGGGGATACTGGAAAGTTCAGTCAGAAAAATACTAAGAAATTTCTATTGGATTTAGGGGTAGCAAGATCATTGGTGATGCTCCATTTCCAAGATGCTCCAGAAGTCGGATTTCAGTGAGTTAAAAAGATAGAGTAAAACCAGTCAGTGTAAAGAGCTCTTTAAAATTGTTAAGTTGTAAAGAGAAGAGGAGAGGAGGGGAGGGGGGGGAGGGAAGAGAAGAGAAGAGATATGCTACTAACTGGAGGTGATGATAAGACAGATACTGAAAAGTATATTTTAAGATAGGACAGAACAAGGGATGTTTAAATATGGATGGGAAAGAACTAATAGAAGGGTAGTAGTAGAAGATGCATGATATACATGATTAAAGAAGGCATAGTTGAAATAAGAAAGGTCTCTTGAAAATGCAAGAGAACGAGCAAAGATGGAAATGTGATCTCAGAGAGGAAAAGGAATATCATCTTCATTATAATTAGAGAGAAGGAGACAGAAGTGGCATTTGAGGCTTGTATTCATTATCTACCCCTGCATATCAAACTCCCTCCAAAATCAACAAGGATTTTTTATTCATACTTCTGTAGGGCTCTCTTGGCTAGCTCTGCTTCACATATGTTGGCTGAGATCATTCATATGGTAGCAATTATCTAGAAACTCAACTGGGGCCAAATGATTCAGAATGGCTTCACTCATGTCTAGTGGTTGGTACCATCTAAAAAAGCTCATGTTTCTCTCCAGCAGGGTAGCCATGGGGCCTCAGAACACAAGAGGGTGAAAAATGAAGTGGTAAGGCCTCTTAAGGCCACAAAATTTGCACATCTCTTTTGTCACATTCCATTTGAAAGTCACAGGGCCAGCCCAGATTCAAGGAGAAAGCAAATAAGCACTTCCTCTTAATGGGGTTGTGGGGAGAGTCCCATTGCCAGATAGTATGCAGAATGGGAGAGTTTGTTTCTGATATCTAAGTGAATCACTTCTCATGAGGCTTTATAGGACCCATTCATTTTCAAACATATCTGTTTCTCTTCCTGTTCTCAACAAAATGGACCAATCAGAACTAGAGTGTGGAAAGTATGTAGTGTGAGTTACAACAACTAATGGGTAGAATTAAGAAGAATCTTAATTTTATTTGTATCTACCTGATAATATAGAAAAATTAAACAAAAGCAGCTGGAATACTTCAGATTCTATCATTTTGAGTGGATGGAAAAAATATGAAAAAAAGAAAAAATATGAAAATGCTTCTTTACGGTTGTTTCAAAAACACGAAAATCCAAGATGTAATATGATAACCCCTCCAATGTTTTTCTTAAGGCTTCTGTTTATAACTTGCTTTCTACTTTCTGCTAAAGAGCAATTAAAACAGTCCTACTGAAACCCAGACCCAAAGGGCTGAGATAGGACAAAAATGCTTTGGAATTATTTGGTATATTCAGCTGACTTCTTGAAATTTGATTGAAAAGTGGCACACACAATTCTTAACCATCAGAATTTAGATTGATCCTTTTATCTGAATAGAGTCTCAGTGGGTGAAAATCACTGAAATTGTAGAGTATCTGAAACAACTTCAATCCATCACACTGCAAAATATCATCAGTGTGCTGAAAGGAATACAAAATAATGTTTACTTGCCTATTTTTGGTTCAAAAGTTTTCACTCTAAAAACTAAGTGGCTCAAGGTTTCCTAGTTGACATCTTTCTTAAAAACTACCTTTACAAAATTTCTCCTCTAGCCAATAATTCTGAAGTGATGAGTTCAGTATTGATGATTTTTGAGAACACTTTCATTCCCTCACTCTCTTTTTCAGTCTCTTTCTCCACTTTTTCCTTCCCTTCCTCCTTTCTTCTGTTCCTGTCTCCCTCTTTTCTGTCCATAGATAGAAAGGCAGTATATGTATGTGCAAGAGTCCTTATCTGCAGATGTACCAGTCTGGGATTTTATGCCTAAACTCATTTTAGTTCAAATTTATATTAACATAGGAGGGGCTGCTCTTAACCCCAGATGGAAAGAGTCATGCCCAGATAGGTCTGAAGAGGTGGCAGATTGGGCATCATCGGAGATGATTTGTGTATTAAGAGTTCCAGACTAAAGAAGAATGAGGAGGGGCGCCTGGGTGGCTCAGGTGGTTAGGCGACTGCCTTCGGCTCAGGTCATGATCCTGGAGTCCCTGGATTGAGTCCCACATCGGGCTCTCTGCTCGGCAGGGAGCCTGCTTCTCCCTCTGACCCTCCCCCCTCTCATGTGCTCTCTCTCTCTCTCTCATTCTCTCTGTCTCAAATAAATAAATAAAATCTTTAAAAAAAAAAAAGAATGAGGAAAAACTTGTGTTTCAATATTTAAAGGGGATTTGAGGCCAAGCACAAAGGAGGAGATAATAGTGGCCAATCTCAGTCATTGTTTAACTATTTTGGGTTATATCAACTTCTATATGACCTAATTGAGACCAAGATGTAGTCACTTTTTTTTTTTTTTACCATATCTTGGCAGTGATGAGTCGCCATCTTCAAGTGGCTTGTGTTGTCATCATCATCAACGAAATAGTCCAGAGCAGAACATGAACCACACGAAATACCACTAGGGACCCAAAAAATGGGTAAGACTTTGAGGGGCCTGGGTAACCTGCATAGGCAAATAAGAGAAAGAAAGAGTGAAATGTAATCCATCATATTAATATCCCCCATGTTATATATACATGTCCTGGTGAAGTTTGAGAGACTTAGGATATACTTAACTAATATGTGAGAGGGTATTTAGAAATTTAGGTGCCAAGCAATTTCTGATTTGTCCAGGACTTGATATTGAGCCAATTAGGATGTTTTGGGTATGCATTATGCCTCAGTAAATTTTTTTTCTTCAATAACTTTTAAAGGTAATACTAAAAAAGAATAAGTAGGTTCTTATTTGGGTTGGAGTTTGTGTAATTTCCCTATCCCAAGTCACAGATCATTGACTAAATTATACAAATCATTGTCTGTAGGTTGATTTGGACCATGAGGTCATTAGGAATTTTGGAAGTAATTGATCATAGCTGCTACTGGGTAAATTTACACTTGTTGGCAGTACAGACACCCACACATGAACAGACTTATCCTGTGATTAACATACACTTTGGGAGTGAAACTCCTTTATTAAAATATTGGTTATCTTCAAGAAATATTCTTAAATTAGGGCATGGATCATTTATGTGCCTATTGTATTCCACATGAATACAGATGTGCAGCGCAAAATAGCTTGTAGACATCATTGTCTGGATATTTGTAATACATATTGCTAAATATTTTTTTAAAAACTGTCATCAGTTAAGACTTTCTTTTAATCACCCTTAGGTTCCATTTCTAGGTTTTTTTTTTCTTTTATTTGGTATTATTGCAATTTCCTCTTATTTTACTGAGCTTACTCATCCTCTCACCAAAACCTCATCTTTATTTGTTCAATTAATTACACTCTTTTTTTAAATGAATTTCATTGTGCAACCCCTTTTTAAATGAGTTTCAGTGTGCCACTCCTACCAGGGTATTGCAGTTTCAGCCATTCATCTTCAATGATGAAATTAGACTTTGCCTTTGACAAAAGAACTTGATTGGTCAGCAAAGAAGTCTGCTGAATTGCTTTAACACAGGGATTTTCTGTGTAGAATTTCATGCCAGGGGTGGGCTGCCAGGCTCAAAGTTTTGTAGATGAATGGCATATTTTGGGAAGAGCTGGTTTAGTCCAGTTTGAAGTTGAAACCAGGTTTTAAGAATTGAACATATTGTACACATTTAGTCATGAAAATTGAGATGACAGGTAGAAAAATTTTAGCCAGAGATCAGCCTCACTGGACAACAAAGAGGAAACTAGTTGCTAAGAGAAGTGACTCAAGCTAAGCCACTTTAGGCAGCTAATTAACACCAACACACCTCATCAGCCCCTCCATTCATGTAAAGCTTTGTCACTTTAAAAAATGTGGGCAAATTTAATTCAGACTTTCCCACAGACATAGCCTGGTTCTTTCTATGCCTAGGAGCCTTGTAATCTAGGAAATTCATGTTATTCACGTGGAATGAAGTCTCACTTGGAGATTTGAATCTCCCTTGAGGCCATAGTTTAGCTTGTCTCTCAACCATGAGGATATCAACATGGTAAAGTGTTATGATTAGATATGTTAAGTTTGCATTTTCCTTTTTCTTGGAATTGGTGAATAGGCTCTGTAGCTGACACAAAGAAGAAATAAGTACATATAGATCATTGGAAGAGAACTGAGAGTTATCAATGCACCCTTACATTATAGTCAATTGATATTTGACCGGGGTGTCATGACAATTCAATGGAGGGAAAAAAGAGTTTTCTCAACAAATGGTTCCAAGAAAACTGGGCATCCACATGTAAATGTGAAATGGATTGCACACCTAAATGTAAAATCTAAAACTATAAAGCTCTTAGAGGAAAATATAGGAATAAGTCTTTGTAACCTTGAGTTAGGAAATGGCTTCTTATAGAGGGCACCAAAAATCAGTGGCAAAAAAAAAAAAATAGATAAATTGCATGTCATCAGAATTAAAACTTTTATATTTGAAAGGACACCATGAAGAAAGTGAAAAGACAACCTACAGAATGGGGAAAAATGTTTACTAGTCATATATTTGATAAGGAACTGGTTTCCAAAATTCATGCAGAACTCCAAACTCAATAATTAAAAACAAAATACAACAAATTAACTAGTTTAAAAATGAGTAAAGGTCCAAACAGATATTTCTCCAAAGAAGATGGCCAATAATCACATGCAAAGATGCTCAAAATCATTAGCCATCAGAGAAAAACAAATCAAAATGACAATGCAATACCACTTGCCACCCACTCTACTGTAACTATCAGTAGAATGCAGCAGAAGTGACATAATAGAACTTCCATGACTATAATAAAAAAGAGAGATAATAACAAGAGTGGATGAGAATGTGGAAAAATTGGACCCTTATACACTGCTCGTGGGAATGTAAAATGATGAAACTCTTGGGGAAAACAGTCTGGCAGTTCCTCAAAATGTTAAACATAGAGTTTCCATATTACCACCAATTCCACTCCTACATATATGTTCAAGAGAAATAAAACCATATGTCCACAAAAAACTTGTACATGAATGTTCATAGCATTATGCATCATAGCTAAAAACTGTAAACAATCCATATTTTCATTAACTATAAAGTGTCATATATCCATATCATGGGATATTATTTAATCATAAAAAGTAATAAAACACTGATACATGCTACAACATAAGTGAGCCTTGAAAAGATTTTGCTAAGTGAAAGAATCCAGCCACAAAATACCACATAGCATATGATGCCCTTTATATCAAATGGCCAGAACAGGCAGATCTATAGAAACAGTAGATTAGTGGTTGCTGGGAGCTGAGATTGGGGTTCATGGAGAATAACTACTAATGGATATCTGGTTTTTTGGAGGGATGATAAGATTTTACAAGATTGATTGTGGTGATGGTTATACAATTCTATGAAAATGATAAAAAACCACTGAATTGTACATGTTAAATGAGTTAATTGTATGGTAGATGAATAATATCTCAATGAAAGTATTAAAGAAAAATATAAGAAGAGATGATTATCCTGAATTCTACAGAGAGCTGCCTCAATGTGGGGCCAGCAGTTCCCCTGAGGCACATGAAATGATTGCCAGACTGATCTTGCACCTGGTAGGCACTGTCCAAATTGTCCTCCCTTTTCCAGTCTATATAAATAGGTCTTAAGAATAGAGATAAACAGTAGAGACAGTTGTCAGAATTGTTGACTGTGAGAGTTTTAAAAGATATCTGCAGGTTCTTTGACACTCCTCCCATTGAATGGTCAGTTTCCTCAAATCTGAGCTGATCTTAGTGACGTGCTTACAATCAGTAGAATGCAGCAGACGTGACACAGTAGAACTTCCATTAGTAAGTTAGAAAAAAATGCCATGGGGCTTCAGCCTAGCTTTCCTTGGCTACTTGCCTTTGTATCCCTGGGCCACCATGTAAAAATTCTGAGGACTCTGTGCTGTGAGAAAGCTCAGGCTATATGGAGAATCCACATGTAGGTGCTCTGGTTCACAGTCCTAGCTTAGATCTCAAGCTATGACCAGCATCAACTGCTAGACATGTGAGTAAAAATGCCTCCAGAGGATTCCAGCTCCCTGCCACAGTGTTTTCCTTACCTGGACAAAAGCTGTCCCCACTGTACAAGGATCAAATTCCTAACCCATAGAATCTGTAAACACAATAAAATTGTTGTTTTATGCCACTCAGGATTGGAGTGGTTTCTTTATAGCAAGAGTAAAAACAATGTATGGTGAAAGGCCATTCCCCAAACTTGAGGCCATGTAAAGAGAAGAACATCAAAGAGAATCACTCGTAGAGATGATTGTATAAAAAAAGAGGATACTGGCTTTCTGTGAACCATTCTGATGTCTGCTAATGGATCAAGTTCAATAATTTGTGTCTGTTTATCCAAGTAGTGTAAAATAGAGTTGTCAAGGCATAGAAGGTAAAAGGCAATTGATCAGCCTGCATTCCCTGTTTTGGACGGTATGTGAACACCACATCTGGTAATTGGGCTTGATCCATCTTGTTGGTATCTTTCCCAAGATAGTTGCCAGGCTACTAGTCAAGGTTATTTTAGCAGCTCTGGGAAATGCCCTTATGACAGGAGCTGGTATTTGGGTTTGGAATAAGTATAGGTGATTGAAGACTAGAGCCTGAGCCAGATCATTAGGGGATACACATTGGAACTATTCAGATTACAAGCCCAAGAGAGGACTGCAGCCAATTAATGCAGGTTGTCTGTTCAAATGAATGGAAGAGCATATATCTGAACAAAGTCCATGATAGAGAGTACAGAAACAAATTCAGGAAACCAAAAAGGAATACCAAAGTTACAAGTGAAAAGGATGGAAAGTAACTGGTATAAGGTATCAAGGCTCAGGACTAATTGGGGACAGGAATACTGTGGTGAATTTCCAGGAGAACTGGTCCTAAAGTAATGAGTTCAGATCTTGATTCCCATAGTTGTTCAGAGACTAGTCTCATAAAAAGACCTAAATTGAGTCTGACAAATTCCAGTACGGTTCTGAACATTAATCCAAACCGAACCAACAAGAATAGGAAGCCAGGGAACAGTGGATCAGGGAATTCCCAAATGATGTTACCCACAAAAAGACTGCCTTTGAATACCTGCCACACATGTATCAGTCAGCACTAGCCAAAGAAGCAGCAATAAGAAAGAAAGGGGAGGGGTTATAACCACTACCAGCTAAATAAAAGTCTTTTTTGCTTTCTCTTTTCTTCTTCCTTAAGCCAAAGCTCTGGCCTTTGAAGAGAGTTGGAGGTAGGGGTAGGAGATGTCCACAAGCTGATCTTGCTCCACTCAGCCACTATAAGCAAAGTCCCAGATCAAACAACCATTGGGGGAGAAGAGAAGATAGAGATTGAACTGAAGGTGCCTGGGAATGTCATGAAGGGAATAAGCTATTAATAACATCTTAATTGCAGACAGTAATTGCTTACATTCCCCTCAGAGAAAATTCTTCAGTAAACAAGTTACTTGAATAATATGACTTTATGTCATTGAGCTTTGGGTAGCTCTTATGGAGTACTGGAGTACTAAAAGTGCTAGCTTTGTTGGTTTGTCATGATAATTAATGGCAAAGTTCGTGAAAAGAGGAAAGAGCAAAGCAGAATCTCAGGATGCAACCAGTATTATCGGTGTTCTCATCCTCTCATGGGAAGAAGGACTAGGAGACTACTTGGGCTTTTGAATGTTGAGACAGAATTCTAGTAAACTGCTTTGAGTTGCAAGCTTGAGAGTTGGAGACTTTCTCAGTATTTCTACTTACTATCTGTGAAAAGATTACTAGTATGTTAACAGAATGTTGAAGTTTACAGATATCTTTAACAGTTTACAGACATCCTAAAGGTATTATCTTTTTTTTTTATTTTCATGACACCCTTGTAAAATAGGAAAGATTAATTTTAGTATTGTCATTTTATAGGACAGGAAAATAAAGCACAAACTTTTAAAAATTTGTTCAGAGTCACAAAATAGGAACCTAATGGTGTCTCTAAATTCCTGACTCCCCTTATTAGTGACTACCAACTTTTTTTTATCATTAGATCTCTGAAAATGCATACACAAACACAGAATGAATATAAAGGTAAATAGCATGTGACAAATCATATAACAGATTAACATAAACTACACAGGAAAATTCAAGTAATAATTTTAAGTCAGAAAATATTTTGTTGAATTTTTCGAAGAGACTTGAAATGTTAAAATACATAAATGTAAAATATGTGAATTTATCCAGTTTATGTATTAAAATAGGATAAATAGCCCAAAGTGAAATGTTAAAAAAAAATCATCTTCAGTTTCTAATGAAAATAAGGAAAGTATATCAGCAATGTGTTTGAAATTTAGAATTTTTATTAAGGTCTGCTGATCTAAGAGGGAAAGTTAGATTATGGGTAATTTTCATTAACTTTTTGACTATGAAAATACCAATGAGGCTCACACATGAAAGATACTAATTTAGTGAAGCACCACATTCCAAAGATAATCTGGCTCTGTGTATTCTAGTGCTCATTGTCTTTTTGGACTGGACCATGGGATAATTAGCATGTCAGTCCACGATTCTCCTTTTCTTCTTATTCAGCTTGATGGTCCTAGTTAAGATAACTATATGATTGATTCTTGCCTTAGCTCCTTGCTTTTCCCATTGCATATTTTCTCTAGCAGTCAATGAAAATAGAGGAACATTATGTAGATGGCAGCGAAGTCTCATGATTATATTGCTTCAGCAAAATGTAATATTCATGTGAGAGAGCCTTGGAACGTTTATTCTTCTGTGTGTGTCTGTGTGTGTGTGTGTAGGTAGGTAGGTAGCTAGTGAGTAGAAGGGGAGGTTTCAGACTCTAAAGACATAAAAGAGTGCTTTTATAATAATAGAGTATACCTCCTTGTGCTTGGTGAACTGGTTCCAATTTTTGTTAGTTCGACTTGGATTTATGTTAAGAATCACAATGAAGGGGCACCTGGGTGGCTCAGTTCGGTTAAGCATCTGCCTTCAGCTCAGGTCATGATCCCAGGGTTCTAGGATCGAGCCCGCTCCCTGCTCAGCAGGGAGGCTGCTTCTCCCTCTGCCTGCCACTCCCCTTGCTTGTGCTCTCCTTCTCTCTCTCTCTCTCTGTCAAATAAATAATAAAAATCTTAAAAAAAAAAAGAATCACAATGAAATTTGCCAGACTCAGTTTAGGTTCTTTATCAAACTAGACTCCAAACAACTATGGGAAGCAAACTGTGGAACTCTTCTATACTCTTGGACCAGTTCTGGAAACTTACCACAGTTTTCTGTCCCTAGTTGGTTCTGAGCCATGATAGCCTACACCAGTGAGTTAACATCCCTTTTTGTTTGTAGGTTCAGTCTTGCTATTTGATTTCTTGCCAAAACTGTAGATTGGAGTGTGAGATAAATATTGTCATTTTAACATTTAGTTTACTGTGCAGCAATAAATAAATGGAGTGGATTATTTTTTTAACCTGGAATTGCAGTATTTCTGTAACAAAATGTGAAGTATATGCCTTTGGGATGGGACAGTGTACAAGGGTGGAGAATCTTGAGTACAGTGTTAGTAAAAGACTAAGGAGCCTCAATATGCCAAAAGAAAATGAGAATAGAGTCCTACTTTCAAGCCAGATCTCAAATAATTTCTACTTAAAAAGATTTTTAAAGATTTTTATTTATTTATTTTTGAGAGAGAGAGAGAGCATAGGGGAAGGGTGGAGGGAGAGAGAGACAGAGAAGTTTAAGGAGACTCTGCACTGAGTGCAGAGCCCCATGCGGGGCTTGATCTCATGACCCTGAGATCATGACCTGAGCCGAAACCAAGAGTCGGTCCTTCACCAACTGAGCCACTCAGGAGTCCCTCTACTTATGAAGTTTTAAGGAATATGAACTCACCTTAAAAAAAAAATCTCAATTTACAAAGAAAGTAACCACTATGAGTATGAGTCAAAAGAAACAATGGCAAAATGAGACCAACCAATACAATAAACATTAGAATTATTAGCCATGTATTGTAATATCTTACAATATCTTAATAACTCTAAAGAAATCAAAGGAAAGACTGAAAATAAGTCAGAAGAGAATAAACATTATAAAACATGTATTATAAAAGTCCAATAAGTTCTGTTTCCAGTAATGGTAGACTAGTTAATTTGGGTCAACTTTCTCACATAGAATAGCAAAAATTTGTACAAATTTTTTTTTAAAAATTGTTATTTTGAAGGCACTGAAGAACTAACATGGAAGGCAAGAAATAAAGGAAACCCAGAAAGATTGAATTGAGAATTTGGGATTTTTCTTTCAAGGGACATCTGACAAATATAAAAGAGTTGGTGGTGAGGCTAAGAAGCTGACAATGCTTCTGATAGATTCACAGGGCAGGGGAAACAAAAATTAAGATTTAGTTTTCCTATCAAATTCTATAGCCTTTGTGTTGCGAATAACACATGGGGAACATGCCATAAGAAAGTGCCTATCTTAAAGAGGCAAAAATAAGTTCTCTCTTGTGGAAAAATACATCAAACTAGACTTAAAATTATTTATATGGCTTTTCTTTCTTTCTTTCTTTCTTTCTTTTTTTTAGTTTTTGATGTAGTGTTCCATGATTCATTATTTGTGTATAACACCCAGTGCTCCATTCAGTATTTGCCCTCTTCAATACCCATCACCAGGCTAACCCATCCTCCCACCCCCCTCCCCTCTAGAACCCTCAGTTTGTTTTTCAGAGTCCGTTGTCTCTCATGGTTTGTCTCCCTCTCCGATTCCCCCCCCTTCATTCTTCCCCTCCTGCTATCTTCTTCTTCTTCTTTTTTTTTTTAACATATTATATGGCTTTTCATATACGATGTCTGCCAGTCAAAAAGTATAAAGCATACAAGTAGGCAAGGGAAATATTATTGAAATCAGAAGACACAACAAAAAAACAGAAATAGATTCAGAGAGAAACACAGATAATGGAATTACTTGACATATATTTATTTTTATTTTGTTAATATTTTTCCCCAGCTGGGCGCCTGGGTGGCTCAGATGGTTAAGCGTCTGCCTTCGGCTCAGGTCATGGTCCTGGAGTCCTGGGATTGAGTCCTGCATCGGGCTCCCCACTCTGCGGGAAGTCTGCTTCTCCCTCTGCCTCTCTCTCTCTCTCTCATGAATAAATAAATAAAATCTTTAAAAATATATATATATTTTTCCCCAGCTTTATTGAGATATAATTGACATATAACATTGTGTAAGTTATGTTTTTTTTAATGACCATGCTCCATATGCTATGGAAATAAAGATGAGAATAATCACTTGGGAAGTGAAATGAAAATTATAAAAAGAGCAAGATAAAAATCCTTGGACTAAAGGAAATAATAATTGAAAAATTTAAAAAGTAATGTATGTAGTTAACAGCAGATTAGAGCTAAAATAATCATAGAATATTCAAAAAGAAGTATGTTGATAAATAGAGAATGAAAATACAGAGACTAAATAATGGTCATTTGGGTACAATGGAAAAGTTAAATATACTTCTGATTGAAGTCTCATAAAATGGGAAGAGAATGGGAAACAAACAGTATTTTAAAAAAGAAACAGATAAGAAATTTTCAGATGTCATAAAAGACATCAAGTCACGAAGCTCTAACAATTCCAGAAAATAAATACAAGAATCCACACCTTGTACATCATGTAAAACTACCAAAAGTCAATCATGAAGAGAAAATTCTAGAACAGCAGAGGAAAAAATATTACCCTATAAGAATAATAATACAACTGGCTTTACACAGGAAAAAATTAATAAAGCCAGCAGATAATTACACAATTTAAGTCTGTAATTTGCAATTCTTCCCACCAAGAAAACTTTAGGCCCCAATGCCTTTGCTGTGAATTTCATCAAAAATTTAGTTTAAATAAAGGCAAATTCTTCTAAAAAATAGAAAAATTTCAAGTGAGCATAATTTTGATGCCAAAACATATCAAGACATTGTAAGAAAGGAAAATTGTAATCAAACACATAGACTAAAAGTGAAAGGATGGGAAAAGATATTACATGCAAACAGTAATCAGTGAAAGGCAGGGATGGCTATACTAATATTAGACAAAATAGGCTTTAAGGCAAAAACTATTACAAGAGACAAAAAAAAAGGACATTATATAAGGATAAAAGAGTCAATTGACCAAGAAGATTTAACAATTATAAATATGATAAACCAAACATTAGAGTTCCTAAATGAGGCAAAATTTACAGAATTGAAAAGAGAAATAGATGGCAACCCAGTAATAGTAGGAGACCTCAGTACCCACTTTCAATAATGGATAGAACAGCAAGACAGAAGATAAGAAGGTAACTGAGGACTTAAACAACACTATAGAGTAATTGGACATACAAATATACAAGATAGTCCCTCCAACAACAGTAGAATATACATACTTCTTAAGAGCACATGGAACCATCTACAGGATAGACCATGTGTTAGACAACAAAACCAGTCTCAATAAATTTAAAGAGATTGAAGTTATACAAAGTATCTTTTCTGATCACAATGGCATGAAACTAGAAAACAAAAAACTGGAAAATCCACATATATGTGGAAACTAAACAACACACTCATCAACAACTACTGAGTCACAGAGTAAGTCACAATGGAAATTCTCAGAACTATCTTGAGATAAATGAAAACAAAAGTACAACATACCAAATTTATGGGATGCAACAAAAGTGATGCTAAAAGGAAAGTTTATAGCTGAAAATGTGTACATTTTAAGAGATCTCAAATGAACAACCTAACTTTACATCTCAAAGGACTAGAAGAAGAACAAACTAAGCCAAAGCCAGCAGAAGGAAGGAAAAAATAAAGATGAGAGCAAAGATTAATAAAATAGAGACTACAAAAACAATAGAAAAATATCAACTAAACTAGGGGTTTTTGTAAAGATCAACAAAATTAATAAATCCCTACCTAGATTAACTAAGAAAAATGAAGACTCAAATAACTAATTATTGGAAATGAAAGAAGAGACATTACCACTAATGCCACAGAAGTAAAAAGGATTGTAAGACAATACTGTAAATAATTATATGTCAACAAACTGGATAACCTAGAAGAAATGGATAAATTCCTAGAAACACACAATCATGAAGAGATGCAAAACCTGAAGAGATCTATAACTAGTAAGAAGATAGAATCAGTAATCAAATACCTCCCAACAAAGAAAAGCCCAGGATTGGATACTGTCAATGAATTCCACCAAATATTTAAAGAAAAAATAACATTACTACTTCCCAAACTCTTCCAAAAAATTAAAGAAGAAAAAAAAGGAACACTTCCAAAATCATTTCATGAGGTCAGCAAACAGACCTGAGAATATACTATTTACATGAACAATTTCAAAACCAGGTAATCGGTCTGCCATTTAAAAGCGTTCCTACAAGGGAATCACTGACCCCAGGGAGTTTTATACTGTTTTTGTTGTGGTTTTTAATACTTGCAAAGCTGGCTCTCAAATTTATGTAGAAGAGCCAACTGCCAAGAATACCTAAGATGTTCCTTAAGAGGAACTTGGTAGGGGGTTATTTTATCAAATGTTAATTATCATTTTAAAGCAATCATTAATTAGGATAACAGGATGTTCGTGCAGGGATAGCCAAATGGAAGGAAAAAAAAAAAACTCAGAATGAGAACCACCATATACTGAAAACTTAATTTATGTTAGAACTGAGAGACTTTAATAAATGAAATGGAGTGCCCTAATTAAACATTGATTGCTTTAACTTTTCAATTGCGAAAGAACGCACAGGACTCAATCAGTTATACCTACAGCTTTATTAGAGATAAGACATACATTACAGCAACAGCAGGTGAAGCAGCTGCACTGAAGGGCCGAGATATCAGGAGCAGGCTTGTTTGTCCTCCCACCACTGGGGCTCAGGGGACACACTTTGCCTCCAGATCTGAAACCACTGACACATGCGCAGAGGTAGACCAGCCTTAACCATCAAAAACCCCCAGGCTCAACTGAAATCAGGTAAAAATTTAGAATCCAATCATTATTAGTAAACAGTGCTGACTGGTTATGTCCTACCCTGAAATAATTCACATATTCATGGTTACAGAATATCCTCTTTCTCTAGTTACTGCATTTCGTAGCTTTGGCTAAGAGTCAGTACCAGGCCCCAGGGTTGCCTGTATTAAGTATGTGGTCAAGCTTGTCCTGCTGAGATTAACCCATGCTATATATGAAGTGAGAAAAATATATTATCCACAGGGAAAAGTGTTTAAACTAAACCTCCACTGTAATGGATAAAATCATTTTGTGTTGGATTACAGTTTTAAATATGAAAGCCATATCTATGTTTTAGAAAACAATATAGGAGATCATCTTTATGATCACAGGAAAGAGGAAGGCTTTTAAAAGTAAACACAGAAAGTGTAAAAAAGATTTTTAAAAGGATTGATAATGTTCAATACTTCAAAATTTAAAATCACCTTTTATCTTAGTATCCTTTTTTTTTCATCAGGATAAGTGCAGTCCTTAATCCCCTACACCTTTTTCACCCATCCAACCCCCACCCCCCCAACCATCAGTTTGTTCTCTATAGTTTCTTGGTTTGTCTCTCTCTCTTTTTCCCCCTTTGCTCATTTATTTTGTTTTTAAAAAGAGGAAAATATGTCTCAAATGAGAAAAATTGCAACACATATAACTGATAAATCATTGGTATTCACAATATAAAAACAAAACTCCTAAAATTAGAAAAACATGAACAACACAGTAGAAAAAAATACATGGGAAAACTATGAACAGATCATTGCAGTGGAGAAATATAAATGAACACTAGATACATAAAAAATGTTTAGCTTCATTAAAAGTCAAGGACATGTAATTAAAAAAACACAATGAATTATAGCTTTACAGCTAATAGATTCAAAAGGAAATGAGGGAGGGGCGCCTGACCGGCTCAGTCAGTGAAGCAGGCGATGCTTGATCTCAGGGTTGTGGGTTCTAGCCCCTTGTTCAGTGTAGAGATTACTTAAAAAAAATAAAATCTTAAAAAAAAAAAAAAAAGAAGAAGTGAGGGGAAGGAGGAAGAAAGGAATTGACAGAGGGAGGAAAAGAAAAGCCAGACAATATCAGGCATGAATGAGCATGAAAGTGACACAACTGGAATTTACAACTCTAGGTAAAGCTAAAATTGCTATAAACACTGAACTACATACAACCTAGAAATTCTACTCCTGGATAATTAATTATCCTAGAGAAACTGTTGCACATGTGCTCTAGGAGATATGTAAAATGCTGTTCTTAGATACATTGTTCATAATAAAAAAGAAGTGGAAACTCTCAAATGCCTGTCATTTCATCTAAAAGATCAATTGATTTTGGTACATTCATTCAACACACTATACAGCCAAGTAATTGAATGAGCTACTGCTAAACACAACCACACAAATGAATATCAAACACAATCCTGAGAGAAAGAAGCAAGTCGCAGAAGAATATTCCATTTATATAAAGTTCAGAAACTGGCACATTTCAACAGTGCATTGTGTAGGAATGCATGCATAGAGGCCAGTGCTATAAAGAAACTAAATTTATGGGGCGCCTGGGTGGCTCAATCAGTTAAGCGTCCCACTCTTCGGCTCAGGTCATGATCTCAGGGTCATGGGATCAAGCCCCGCGTCTGGCTCTGCACTGGGCGTGGAGCCTGTTTGAGATTCTTTCTTTCCCTCTCCCTTTGCCCCTCCCTCCCTCTCTCTCTCTCATTAAGAGGAAGGAGAAGGAGGAGGAGAAGGAGAAGAAGAAAGAAAAGTTTAAAGAAGAAGAAGATGAAAGAAAAGAAGAAGAAAGAAAAAAAAGAAAGAAACAAAAGTTTAAAGAAGAAGAAGAAAGAAACAAAAGTTTAAAGGTGAAGGAGAAGAAAGAAACAAAAGTTTATGATCATTACAACTTACCATTTTTAAAAATACTCCTTAGGGAGGATTTCTGGTAAAACCTTGTTATTGTTCTCACACCTCCTTCTCTCTCCGTATTTTCCCATCTGCTACCCTGCTACATTTAATCATCAAGTCTGGTTGATTCCACTATCTGTGCATCTCTAGAATCGACTCACATCTCCTCCTCTTCACTGTTCCTGTCTTAATACAGACACCCCATTCCTTGACTGTGTGATTCAAGCAACTTCTTAAAAGGTATCCCTGCTGGAGGTTTTGCCCCTCTCCTTCCATCCCTGCCACTGTTGCTGCCAAAGGGGTCCTTCTAAAATACAAATCTGATCTTATTGCTCCTGTACTGAATTATCATCATTCTTAGGATAAATACACACTCCTTGCCATGGCTAACAAACTCCTGAATGATTTACTTCTTTATCTCTTTGTTCTTCTTTCTCAGTACCAACTTATCTCTTCTTAACTCTTGCCTTTTTGCATGTCCTATTCTTCTTATTGAAAAGTTCCCATCCCAAACCCCTCTTGTCTGGCTTATGCTTCTCTCTCTGCCCTGACTCAAAGTGGATGCCATTTCCTCCAAATTCAACAAGATTATTTTTTGGTGTCTATTTCATAAATGCATGTGCATTATAAACTGTACTTCACATCTAATAAACTTTTCACATTGCATTTTTCAGGGTTCTTCACAATACTATGAGTTCTATGAGCAAAGTGATCATTTTTACTTTGCCCCATATTGAATCTCCAGGATTTAAAATTATTTAAAATTACGACTGCCACATAATAAGTATACAGCAATTGTTAATAAATAAAATTAATTATTTGGGCAGAATACAGGTGGCTTGGTTTCCATTGTTTCTCAAACATGTACATCTGGTATAAATTTCTTAACTTCTCTAGGCACCAGTTCCCTGCTCTTTAAATTGACATATCTATGCTTTTCCTAGGTAATGAACTTCCTTTAAGAAAGTCAGGAGCTAGCCCTCATCTTGTGTAACTCTACAACTTCTGGTTCTGCTGTCCCTGCATTTGAGGGTGTCAAAAACCCTGACCCTTACACAGGGTTTCTAAAACCCTTAAAAATAACTTGAAATGAAATCCATTATGACCCTCACCTTTGTATGCATCCGTTTTTGAACAAAATGTGAGCTTTGACCTTGGAACATGCAAAAAATTTGTCTCATCTGGATTCTTAGTAGCTTCCTAAATATTCTGCCTTCATACATTTAGTTCCTTCCCCATTATCACAGCCAGGATGTCCTTTTCAAAGTATTTATTCAATTACTCCTGCCCACCATAAGATCTTTTTTCATGATATGTCTTCCAGTCGATGTATTTTACTTCTCCTACTCTTCACAGAAGTAACTCTTACGTATCTCCATTCTCAATTTTAGTGTCACCTTTTTAGCGATTCCTCACAAAGACAAATATTTCTATTAAAGAATCGCACAATGCTGTCTACTCCCATAGCACATGCATAGTTAACATTTTGAAATTCTTTGTGTGGGTATTTCTTAAGTGTTTATTGCTCCTTTCCTGCACCGGATACATACTCCATGCGAGCAGAGGTCATATCTGATTTTATGCTTCATTGTAGCTCCAGGACCCTCCAAAGCTGCCAGACACATAGTAGGCTCTCAATTTATTTTTGTTTAAAGTTACGAAAAATGAAAGAAGGAGGGATGGAAGAAAGGAAATAAGTTCTATTTCTTTAGACACTCTTGAGATTATTAGGGACATGAAGCTGAGATGGCCTTTGACATAATCGTCCCAGTAAGAGAGCTGGACACATATCCAAAGCCCCAAGAGGGACAAACCATGAGTGGACTGTACCGCCAGTACTGGAAAATTGCAGAACTGGGAGTATGGAAGTATTGTTACAGGAAATATGGGACCCAGGCACGAAGATTGAATGAGGTTAGTGGCCAAAAGAAGGTCAGTGCTAGAGAAACTGATGCAGACATTAAAGTAAATTCTAAGAGCAAGAACTATGGCTTATGGTTCTACCTTCTCACCTATGATCAATGTAGGCTGCATGAGAGCAGGACTTGATAATTTCAACAGACTACATTTTTAAATAACTATATATTTTCCTTTTTGTTCATATTTTGTACCTTTTTACAGTTTACTATTTAAATGTGTTCTTTTAAGAAATGAAAAGTATAAAGAAGATGTTCAAAGAAATGTAGGTAAATTTGAAAAATATTGATAAAGTTGGGAGCTTTCAGTGTGGTTTGATTTCCCGATGATAAATAACAGTTTTGACGTCACAGACTAGGCCTTTTGCATTAGGACTTTTTAATGTAATGTAACCTTCTCCAAAACTCCTCAAAATAGATGTTATTTCTGTTTTGCAGATGAGGAAACCAAGGTTCATAGTCTTAAGAGTTCTATGGAAATAGTTTTAAGCATGTCTAGAGCAAATTTCATGGGGTTTCCATGGAAACATTAACCTTGAAGCTAAGATCCTCCTGGGACAGCTGGGTGGTGCAGTCAGTTGAGCGTGGGACTCTTGATTTTGGCTCAGGTCATGATCTCAAGGTCCTGAGATGGAGCCCAAGTCTGGCTCCACGTCAGCATGGAGTCTGCTTAAGACTTTGTCTCCCTCATGGGGTGCCTGAGTGGCTCAGTTGGTTAAGCAACTGCCTTCGGCTCAGGTCATGATCCTGGAGTCCCGGGATCGAGTCCCGTATCGGGCTCCCTGCTCTGTGGGGAGCCTGCTTCTCCCTCTGACCATCCCCCCTCTCATGTACACTCTCTCTCTCTCTCGCTTTCTCAAATAAATAGATAAATAAATAAATCTTTAAAAAAAAAAAAGACTTTGTCTCCCTCCTCCTCTGCCCCTTCCCTCCCCCACCCCGTCCCCCCTTGTGCATGCACACTCTCTCTCAAATAAATAAACTTAAAAAAAAAAAAAACTAAGATTGTCCTTTCTTTATAAAAGATTCCTCATACATTTGCTTTCTGGAGTTGAAACTCTTTAAAAAGCAAAAATACTTTTAAATTCCCCTCCTTTTGTATAGACAACTGAAGGGGTACTAATGTGATATAGAAACTGCATTGGCAAATCTATAGAAAATATCTTTCTTTATGATGGATTTTAAGAGAGCTAGAATCCTATTTTTCAAGCTTTAAAGGAAGGAATTTTTTCAAATGAGATCTTACACAAAACTGTATATAAAAAAACAGATAAAAGAGGAATTGCCCCAGCAGAACTGAGAGCGGAGGAGCTTCTTGGATCTTGAACTCCTTTCCAGTCTGCAGTGATACCCTGGGGCATCTCTAGGAAAATGCAGAGCCCTGAGGAACACTGGGTTAGAGCCTGTGCATTCTGAGTGCTCCACGGGGAAGGGAGAATAAAACCCTCGGGGCAGGGGGTAGGGAGCTATCAAAGGAGAAGGTAAATATATCCTTCTCCTCTTCATTTTTAAAATATGGCTGAACCTTATTTAAAAATTCATACTTCCCTTGTTCTTTGTCATTATTTTTTCCACACCGCTTCCAGACATAGGTATCCTGGATACTTGTTTAGCTGTCTGGAAAGTAACTGAATCCCAGCTGGTGAATCCCAGCGTGCTGCTTTTCTCCTTTTAGGGTACTATTCGACCAATGCATCTGGAGAGTTTGGTGGGGAACAGGGGTACTGCTCTTCCCTCTGCATTACTAATGCAATTATGACATTCAAAATCATATCTTAGCACAGACATGCATACTGTTTTTCTGAAACCCATTTTTTTTAAAGAACTCTTTACTAATTTCTCACTGCCATTCAAGTCCATATGTATATCTGTACTTGGCTAATTTAGCACATTTCCCTTTTATTCTTCCTTATGTGGATTCATTTTCTTTCTTACACATCCAGAATTATGGTAAATAATAGCAACTACTTTTACATCCTAATCATATATTTACTTAATGATTATGAAACTACTAAAGGAAAATTTCATTTTAATATTAATTCTTCATTACAGATGATGATGTAAAGCCCTATGTGAAAGGTTTTATTTTTGTTAGTATTCAGATCTTATAATGATACTACATGATACGTTATCTCTATCTCCATTTTGCAGATGAGATCATTTGTTTAGTGCTTTAGTCATATCAATGTGACCTAATCTGTTTCTTTTTTTAAATTTGGTATTTAAATAGCGGATATTAATTCTAGTTTTGGCCCCCTGAAATATCAAATAAAGGGCTCATTTCTGCCATTATCACATGAAAAAAAATGGATCTTTTTCAACAGATCAATATTGAAATGATATAATTTGGCTCAGTTAATGAAAGTTCTTAAAGAATGCAGTGCTGTGTAATGATGCTGTCCAAAATAAAGGAAGAAGAATCATGGATTATGGGAACACTCCTAAAATGTGATTTTAATTCAGAGAAGGCTCCAATATTTATACCACTTTTAATGAGATTAAGTTTCATAATCATTAGAGTCATGCCCATTTGTGTAGTGATAAGGACACATACGCTGATTATTTGTAAAATTATGAGATTTTTGCATAATTAGAAATTGACATTTCTAAACAAAATGTCAGATTTTTCCATTCGTGATTAACAAATATCCCACCAAATATTACCCTATCTTATATTTTTTCTACATATCAAGCATCTGCACTCTATAGATATAAAACAAAATAAATTCAGTATTTCATTTATTGTTATTCATCATTCCTAGATAATGCCATAATGGGATCGAAACAGTCTTTTTCCAACTCAATTGAAGAAACACTTAGTAACTACAATTCTCTAAAAACTCCCAAAAAGCATGTGTAAGTAAGTGCAGTCTTGGTCCTTTGACTTGTTTACAATAGAATATGAGTGAATATGAGGTTCTACTTTCTAATATTTAGTCCATTCTCACATCACTAAGGCTTCATTCATTCATGCCTTAGTTCATTCAACCAAAATTTATTAAGAACTCACTATGCTAAGGTATTGTGCTAGTCACCAGTGCATTACATGATTGACATGATGTATACCTTCATACATCTAGTGGAAGAGATATAAAATTTAACAGGCAAAAAATAAAGTGTAATAAGTCCTATGATAAGGGAGACTCTAAGTGGTAAGGCAATACATTGCATGAGCACAGGGAGCTTGGGCAAACACTGAATACTTAGGTCACATTCATTGGCTTTATTTTCCCCTCCTCTAGCAGATGTGTTGATGCTCTGTCTGTATTCCCTTGTTAACCACAATTCCAGTAAAAGTCTACAGCATGCAACTGGAAGTACTTGCAACCCTTGGGAGACAGGCCAGAATTCCTGGAGAAATAATGCCCCTAAGTGCAGCCCTCAACCAATAACAGATGGGATTTGAAGATAAATATCTAAGCTTCCTTAGCCCTCAGGTAGTACATTTCTGAGGAACATTTTGCACAGTATCCCAGAGTTCCTCAGTGGGATTGTGCCTTGGTTGCCCACAGGAGTAACTTGATCAATAACACACCCTTTGTTGGCTTCTTTGCCTTACCTGTGCCAAATCTCCCCTCCGGAACAGGTGTTACCAGGGTCATCTTCCAAATAAACTGCTTGCATTTAAATCCTTGTGTCAGGGTTTGCTCTAGGAGGTAGCTAACCTATTATATCCATACTCGAAACCCTGCAGATGCTTCCTGAAAAATTTTTGACTAGTTAGTGCTAGTCAATCTGTATGATGTCTTTTATTTAGCCCTTTTAGGTGAAAGAAATGAAGGCCATTAAATTTTACCACCAAAACCATAGCTAAAATAGTTTTTTTTTTTAAATCCAAGACCACTGATATTTCTATAAAATCATGATAGCCTCTTGCCAGTCAGCCAGTTGATCTCAAGGAAACAAATATCATGTCATATGAAAGCATTTCTAATTATCTGAGAAATAATTTCTCAGCTACATTATTGAAATTGAAATATTAATCTTAAGTACTGAAAGGCAAGAATCTGGCCATTATTCCTGGACAAGCCACATTTATTCAGCCATATAAGTAACTTGATGTCTGAATCCTTATGAATAACATTGCCATGCAGAGTAAAAATTTAAGATTTCAAATTTCAAGACCTAATTCTTTTTATTTTATTTTATTATGTTATGTTAGTCACCATACAGCACATCATTAGGTTTTTTTGGGGTTTTTTTGATGTAGTATTCCATGATTCATTGTTTGCGTATAACACCCAATGCTCCATGCAGTACGTGCCCTCCTTAATACCCATCACTGGGGGCGCCTGGGTGGTTCAGATGGTTAAGCGTCTGCCTTCGGCTCAGGTCATGATCTCAGGGTCCTGGGATCGAGTCCCGCATCGGGCTCCCTGCTCCTTGGGAGCCTGCTTCTCCCTCTGCCTTTCTCTCTCGCTCTGTCTCTCATGAATAAAAAAAAAAAAATACCCATCACTGGGCTAACCCATCCCCCCACACCCTTCCCCTCTAAAACCCTCAGTTTGTTTCCCAGAGTCCATAGTTTCTCATGGTTCATCTCCCCCTCGGATTTCCCCCCCTTCCTTTTTTCCCTTCCTTCTCCTAATGTCCTCCATGCTATTCCTTATGTTCCACAAGGAAGTGAAACCATATGATAATTGACTTTCTCTGCTTATTTCACTTAGCATAATCTCCTCCAGTCCCATCTATGTTGATGTAAAAGTTGGGTATTCATCCTTTCTGATGGCCAAGTAATATTCCATTGTATATATGGACCACATCTTCTTTATCCATTCGGCTGTTGAAGGACATCTCGGCTCTTTCCACAGTTTGGCTATTGTGGACATTGCTGCTATGAACATTGGGGTGCATGTGACCCTTCTTTTCACTACATCTGGATCTTTGGGGTAGATGCCTAGTAGTGCAATTGCTGAGTCATAGGGTAGCTCTATTTTTAATTTTTTGAGGAACCTCCACACTATTTTCCAAAGTGGCTGTACCAACTTGCATTCCCACCAACAGTGTAAGAGGGTTCCTCTTTCTCCACAACATCTCTAACATTTGTTGTTTCTTACCTTGTCAGTTTTTGCCATTCTAACTGGTGTAAGGTGGTATCTCAATGTGGTTTTGATTTGAATTTCCCTCATGGCTAATGATGAACATTTTTTCATGTGTCTGTTAGCCATTTGTATGTCTTCTTTTGAGAAGTGTCTGTTCATGTCTTTTGCCCATTTTTTGACTTGATTATTTATTTTTGGGGTGTTGAGTTTGAGAAGTTCTTTATAGATCTTGGATACCAGCCCTTTATCTGTAGTGTCATTTGCAAATATCTTCTCCCATTCTGTGGGTTGCCTCTTTGTTTTGTTGACTGTTTCTTTTGCTGTGCAGAAGCTTTTTATCTTGATGAAGTCCCAAAAGTTCATTTTCGCTTTTGTTTCCCTTGCCTTTGGGGACGTTTCTTTTTTTTTTTTTTTGATTTTTTAAAAAAAAATTTTATTCTTATGTTAATCCCCATACATTACATCATTAGTTTTAGATGTAGTGTTCCATGATTCATTGTTTGTGCATAACACCCAGTGCTTGGGGACGTTTCTTGAAAGAAGTTGCTGTGGCCGATGTCGAAGATGTTACTGCCTGTGTTCTCCTCTAGGATTTTGATGGATTCTTGTCTCACATTGAGTTCTTTCATCCATTTTGAGTTTATTTTTGTGTATGGTGTAAGAGAATGGTCAAGACCTAATTCTTACAATCAAAAGCATACATAAGGGAATGATAAACATGTACATTACTAGATTATTATTTAGAATAGAACTAATGACAATCACAAGCATATAACTAACTTTCTTTAATCAATATTTGGCATGTCAAACTATACAGAAATTACCAGAATAGAAGAAGAGAACTTAGTGCAACTTATACTGCCATGTATTTTGGGTTAGTAGTAAAAGCAGATTTGAGATATGGTCTTCAGGGACAGAAAATACAGCTTTTTAATGTATCTTTCTAGTATTGAAATGAGTCTTTCTTTGATCATTTGTAGAAATTGCAGGTATCTGTATCTTAAGCCATTTGAATTATAATTAAAAACTGATATTTGTCTATTGTTTAGTATAGAAGATAGGTTTTTATGTTCCTTCTCTTAAAACATTTTGCTCAATATCTACTCTAAGTAATGATGCTTTTTGTAAAATTTTTTGATAAATAAATTTATTAGGATGGTACTGAGTGCTTTTAGTTGGTATGAATGCATCAAGTAATTGATAAAATGCATCAAGTAATTGATAAAATGATAACTTCTTTATAGCTTCAAATATTTATTTATATTTTGCTTTGTTCCAAAAAGAGGTACTTGATAAAAATACCTGTACTGAAAAAAGTTTAAAATATATGTATTTCAGATATCAAGACAAAGGAAAAATAACAACAGAGAAAGAATAAAGTCAAAAGTAAAATTAGCCTACTAAGAAATATATAAATGTAGATGACCATAGACTTTATGGAAGAGCCTAGATTTGTTGCTAAGAACCCTTTGCTGATATGTTCTATTCAGTCCTGCAGTGCAATTCTGTATCCTTTTATACTCGAACTCTACCTCTTCCGTGGACTGCTTCCACAAGCTTCCTAGCCCTCTGGTTTCCTTGAGTTCCACAATGGGTATACTCAGTAGGAGAGTGTAGAGAAGCAAGAGAATGAGGTCATGGTATTAATTTCTTTTGCTCTTACCTGTGGAATCACCTCAGCCTGCCTGTGTTCTTCAAATGTAAGTCACTGTTTCTTTGAAGGGAGCCTTCCCCTCTATATACAATAGATTTTGAGTTCTGATCATCACTTTATTCCTCATAACTTCAGGCCTGCAATTGGTAAAATCCTTGCTGTTACAATCACAGGCTCCCTGTGCCCATCCCTAACGGCTTCCCTACAGGCTGCTTACACCTTTGCAAATAGTCCCTTCATTAGACTCTTTGAAATTTTCTACCCTGAGCATGACATTTATTTTCCTTTGAGACCTCAGTTATACAACCCCAACTTCTAAAATGAAGGAATGATCTAGAGAAGAATCAAGGTGTGCATTGTTTATCAGGTTCAAAACAATAACAATTTAGAAATCTATTTTAGTAAATGTATAAATCTTCCTAAAGAGAAGCTCATAGCAAATGCATTATCATAGGTACAGATAGAGTTAGCTTTGCATGATAAATATATAATATCTTCAATAGCAGTTCAACAGTAGGTTAAAAAATAAATGGTTGGTTTTTAAAGCATCTTTCATGTAACTAATAAATATTGTGCTGAACATACAGATCTTAAATGATTTTTTTTAAAGATTTTATTTATTTATTTGACATAGAGAGAGAGTGAGTGAAAGAGAAAGAGCACAAGCAAGGGGAGCTGCAGAGAGAGAGGGAGAAGCAGGCTCCCCACTGAGCAGGGAGCCTGATGTGGGGCTCGATCCCAGGACCCTGGGATCATGACCTGAGCCAAAGGCAGATGCTTAACTGACTGAGGCACCCAGGTGTCCCAGATCTTAAGTGATTTAATCTGAAAAGAAGTTTGGTTTTGTCTCCTATTGCCCCTTAAATGCCCCTTGATAGGACTGGATTTCCCATGCTTTGGATGAAATTTATGAGAAATATCATAATGTTGTGGTTTAATCTCACTAGTCATTAAGGTATTTATTCCAATGTAATGATCAAAAAAGTTTTTTAACTCAGTCCTACAATGAGAATGTAAGGTCTTTTTTTTTTCCTGGCCTTTCACTTCTACCTGTCCTTCTACATCTTTCTTACTATGATTTAACGTTCCTTTCCAGGTGGAACAGATGAAGTGATAAGTACTAGAAGAGGTGAGATGATATAAGGGGAGCAGGGAAATTCTTATTTCTTTGGTACTATGGTGGCACTTCAGTGCTCTGAAGTTGAAAAGTGTTTAGAGTTGGCCCTTTGTTTCAGGGAGTGCTTCTATATGTTCTTCAGATTCTTTCCTTCATTCCCAACCTGGGAATGGCCCCAGGGTTTCCTTGCCTATCTTTTCCTTGACAAAAATTCTTTTCTAGTCCAGCTCAATATTACCACTTCTTTATATCCTGAGCATCTGGTACTTTCTAGCTTATTAATTAATGGAGTCTTATTTGCTTCTCTAAGAGAACCTTCAGATGGGATGTTTGACAAGTCCATGAGTGTTCTTTCACACATAGCCCCTAGGGGAACATTTACACATTCAAATGTCTTAGAAGCACTGTGAGAAGGTGAGAAGTGCAGTTAGATACTAAAACACAATCCTCAGTTCTAGTACAGAAGACCAATTCAGGCTGCCTCTTGTCTTTTATGTTTCTGTGCAATGGGTCAGTTCCCCAGATCATGTTCCCTTTTCCATCCTTAAACCAAAAGAAGAACACCTGCAGGTGACACATACTCAGTCCTCTAAGTGGACTCTTTAGAAGTTCCTCCGCCTGGGTGGCTCAGTCAGTTAAGACTCCCAACTCTTGATTCAGCTCAGGTCTTCATCTCAGGGTTGTGAATTCAAGCCCCATGTTGGGCCCCATGCTGGGCATGGAACCTACTTTCTAAAAAGAAAATAAAAAAATAAAAGTTCCTCTCTCTTGACTTGAGACGAAGGAAAAAGCATCAAGAAGCCCCTTCTTTGAACGACACAATACTCTGTTACAGCGCACAACTGTTCTCTTCAAAGAAGTCTTTCCTGATCATCCAGTCCCAACAATTTTGTACCTTCAGTATCAGTGACCTCATATCTCTTTCTGTAATATACCTCAACTGACACTTCATTTTGATAGCTTATTATAAACCCTAATGGTCTAATGTATGAGGATAATTCTGTAAATCCACTTTATATGAAGCACAAATAATGTCACCTTTCCATCATGAAATCTACAAACGTACTTGCATCCTTACCCATTGGATCATTTTCTCTCACTTTATAATGAAAAATATGTATCTATATTGGAGAAAGGTAAACCCCTCCACTTGTCCCCTGTGACCCTTGCCTCTCCAGGACTCTGGTCTTACTATGATCTCTTCTTTGTCCTATATCTTCAGTATGCTTTTAGAAAGCACCATGTGGTAAAGACTAAATCATTTCTGTCTGCATTCAAAGATAATCTAGTAACTCCCATCCTGAAAACACTCTTTGTAACTTGTTATCCCCTGCTGGAGCTGGAAGAGTTACCCTGTAATTCACACTGCTCTTTTCCAAGACCTCCACCAATCAAGAGATAAAATACAAAGTATAAGGCATATTAAATCAACTTTACTCAACTGTTATGTCAGTCCTTCTTTATATCAACATTAGAGGAACTTAAATATGTGCATGTGATAGCAAGGATAAGTCTATTGCACTAAAATCTGTAGTAGCAAAAAAGAAAATGGTTATGATCTAATGTTCACCACTAAGAAAATTAAACAACATACCAACTCATAATGCATCTTCACCTTGAATGCTATGCATCAATTAAAGTTGATGACAAAGACGCATACATGCTGATTTAGAAAAATCTCCAATATGCAGTTCAATATGCAGTTAAGATAAAAAAGCAAGCTGCAAAATGACACATATTTTATGCTACAGTTTATGCAAATACATTGTAATATATCACTATACTTTTCTATTTGGATGCACATAAATGTATAGAGAGTTTCTGTGAGCATAATTTCCAGGAAGGAAACAGCACTGGATTCAGGAATGTGATAGATTGCCAAGGGCACAAATTCTTTGCAACTCCTCTGATTAAGAGGTGGAGTATATTTCTCTACTCAAAGAATCTGGATTGGCCTTGAGATTTGTATTCTCACATTGTTCAAATTCTTATGCTAGGTTTCAAAAGGCCTTGCAGCTTCTGTTCTAGCTCTCTTGAAACCCTGAGACCACCTATGTGAGGAGTGAAAGGTCATACGGAGAGACAGACCCAACATTCCCCGCCATCCTCCCCATCCCAGTCATCACAAGCATCCCAGGCATCCCCACCACCCCAGTCCTCCCAGCTATCCCAGCCATCTCAACTGAGGTACATGCATGTGAGTGAACCCAACTTATACCAAGTAGAGCAGAAACCAGACTTAACAACTGATTCCAGCTGAAATTACTGACCCACAGAATAATGAAAAAATAAATGTCTTTTTTAAATGCAGAAAGAAAGATAATGCAGGGTTATTCTTCAAAAAGCATCTTATTTTCATGTGTAACTTAATTATTTTTTAAAAGATTTTATTTATGTATTTGTCAGAGAGAGCACAAGCAGGGGGAGTGGCAGGCAGAGGGAAAAGCAGGCTCCCTGCTGAGCAAGGAGCCAGATGCGGGACTGGATCCCAGGACCCTGGGATCATGACCTGAGCTGAAGGCAGATGCTTAACTGACTGAGCCACCCAGGTGTCCCTTAAAAAATACTTTTTCAGGAAGCTATATCTCTGTGTTGTGCAATTAGCATTTGTTAAAAAATAAAAATAAAAATACTTGATACAGAATGAAAAATTATATAAGATAGCCCTCACTAACTACCTTAATGAACTAACCAAACAATACATAATATACCCAGGTTCTAATAAGAGCTGAAGCTAGTTTTGGACATATTTAGTAGTCAAAATAGGAAGCAGAACCTGACTCTACTGCCTTTTTAGTATGCTTAGCCTCAGAGCAGGTTATTCTCACAGCTTAGACATCCCCTTCCAGAGTAGACTCTTTTCAACTTTTGTGTTCTTCAGGTCTCTGCTAGAACCTTTTGTTTGTGAAAATGCCAAAATATGAGCATTAGGTCTTAGGAGTCATTATCTAAATAAATGGGATTTAATAGAGCAACCACTGCATCCCTGGCAATGACCAGCTTCAGTATTATCTTAGTACGTGACCTCTGCGGGCACCTGGCTGGCTCGGTAGAGCATGCGACTCTTGATCTCAGGGTTGTGAGTTCAAGCCCCACAGTGGGCATAGAGATTACTTAAAAAAAAACCTCTGGAACTCAAACTGCTTTAATACTTGATGTACCCTACCAGTGTGCCCTTGGGCAAGTTACTTAACCCCTCTATGCTTCAATCTGCCTATCTATGAGTGTAATAATAACAACACCTACTTCATAGAGTTGTTATGAGAATTAACATATAGAAAACATTTAGAATAGAGCTTGGCACAAAGTGCTATGGCAATGTTAGCTATGAAGATGTTTAAGAGTTTGGGTTCATTTTTTCACTTTTTAAAAATTGTGGTAAAATAACAATTAACATAAATAACAATTACCATTTTTTAACCATCTTTAAGTGTACTGTTCAATGGTATGAAATGCATTTACATTGTTAAGTAACTATCACCACCATTCATCCCCTTAAACTCTTTTCATCTTGTAAATCTGAAACTCTATACCGATTAAACAATAACTCCTCATTCTTCCCTCCCCCTGTCCCTGGCAACCACCATTATACTTTCTGTCTTTATGATTTTGACCACTCTATACCTCATATAAGTGGAATCATATGTTATTTGTCTTTTTGTGACTGGCTTATTTCACTTAGTATAATGTTCTCAAGGTTCATTCATGTCACAGCATATTTTGCATTTTCTTCCTTTTTAAAGCTAAATAATATCCCATTGTATGTATATACCATAATTTGCTTATCCATTCATCTGTCAAAGGACATTTGTGTTGTTTCCATGTTTTAGCTATTGTGAGTAATGCTACTATGAGCAAGGGTGTACAAATAATTCTTTGAGTCCCTGCTTTCAATTCTTGTTGGTATATACTCAGAAGTATAATTGCTAGATCATATGGTAATTCTGTTTTTAATTTTTTGAAGAACAGCCATACTGTTTTCCACACTGGTTTTACCCTTTTACATTCCCACCAACAGTGCACAAGGGCTCCAATTTCTTCACATCCTCACTTTTTTTGTTGTTTTTAGTTTTTGCTTTTGTTTTTGTTTTTGTTTGATAGTGGCCATTCTAATGGGTGTGAGGTGATATCTCATTGTGGTTTGGTTTGCCCTTCCCTAATGATAAGTGATGTTGAACATCTTTTCATGTGTGTACTGACCATTCATATATCGTTGGAGAAATATCTATTCAGGTCCTTTGCCCATTTTTGAACTGGGTAGTTTGTAGATTTGTTACTGAGTTTTAAGAATTCTCTGTATTTTCTGGATATTAATCCCTTATCAGATATTTGATTCGCATATGTTTTCTCCCATTCTGTGGGTTGTCTTTTTAGTCTGTGGTTAGTATCTTTTGATTTGGAGAACAAGGTCATTTTTTCCCACCCTGGCTCCCACAAGCTACATGAAAGCTGCTCCATGAACATGTGCATAGCTCTCTGCCACATGGCTAGGGGCTGGGGATGGGTAACTGCCAATGAGCTCAGAGCTGAAATTGACCAAAATTAGCAATTTATCATCCAAGTCTTCCCTTGCGGAAGTTGCAAGCCTTCAACCGACTCTAGAGTTCCAAAATAGTTGTATCAAGCAGATTCTGCCATGCAATTGTTGTCTAGGTGGGGAGAAAGATTCCTCATGCATCCTACTCTGCCATCCTCCCAGAACCCTCTTTAGGTTCATTCTTAATAGCTTTGTCATTCTTAATGGTCAACTCATTACAGTTTGGGCTTATTTCTAATTTGCTCAACTATATTACTTTCTTAGTAAATCTAATTTAGAAAACACTAAAAAAATATTTCGCAATTACAGTGAACAAAAGGATTTCTAATCCATTTACTCAGAACAATATTTTTATTTTCTTATAAAAGTTATTGGTCTGTTGCATTTTGGAGTTAAGTATAAAATTTTAACAACCCAAAACTAAATAGTTCCCTTCCATGTACCAAAATTAAATGCAAGATCTTGAGCTTCTTGCCCAAAGAAATAGCAAATGTTACATGGAAGATTTTACAATGTCTACATGGAAGTCAAGACTATACAAAAGTTCACACATTACAAAGGGCAGTGAGAAGGAAAATATAAAATTTACTATAGCTTAAAACTTGTGTTGTAGACCAACACACACACACACACACACAAAGAGTAATTGCTAGACTGATCATTTTAAATGCTTAAATATCTACCATAAATATATGCATTTCTAAAATGAATTTAGTATTACTCTCCCCTGTCCCATGAGGAGATAAACTCAAATATATTCCTTAGGAAGTCCTCATATAACATTATCCAGGTATTGATGTTGACTTCTCTTTAACCCATACCAGTGTCCACTCAGGATCAAAGGAAAATCAGCAGAAGGTACAAACAACTTCCTACTGCTTCTGAAATTTTTCTCTATTAAGTAGTTAGGAAACAATGAGGAGAAATGCCTAACCCTTTTCTGTCCTTCATGTAGAATATGGATCAAATAAACCCAGGCTTCCCTGAGGAAATTTTACAAAGAGTTTGGAAGGAATGTACAAGAATTATATGGGCCTATATTATGAGTACCATAGACAATTGACTTTTACATAATTTTAAACATTACATCCAAAGGGAGTGATAGCCATAAAGTTATTGAAGGAAAGTAAGGTAATAAGAACTGGAGTCTTTTCTTCAGAATTCTAGTAAATAGCAGTTGGAGTGTGTGATCTTTATCAGCTCCTTTTCTTATATATGAGTATTAAAGGGTGATAAGGCTTTCAGTTTCCACTTTGGCATGTAAGAAGCTTCAAAGTCACCACTCCATCCAAACAGCAAGTTTGGTAGTGTCTTACAAAGCTAAACATACTGTTACCACGTGATCCCCAGCAATCACCTTCTTTGGTATTTACCCGAAGGATTTGAAAACTATGTCCACACAAAAACCTGCACACACATGTATACAGCAGCATAATTTATTTTTTTTTAGATTTTATTTTTAAGTAATCTCTACACCTAACGTGGGGCTCAAACTCACAACCCTGAGATCAAGAATCACATGCTCTACCAACTGAACCAGCCCGGTGCCCCTATAGTGGCTTAATTTATAATTGCCAAAACTTGGAAGCAATCAAGATGTCCTTCAGTAAGTGAATGGATAAATAAACTATGGTATACTCACATGATGAAATATTATGCAGTGTTAACAAGAAATGAGCTAGCAAGCCGTGGAAAGTTATGGAGGAAACTTAAATGCATATTCCTAAGTGAAAGAGGCCAGTCTCAAAAGGACACATATTGTATGATTCCAACCCTATGACATTCTGGGAAAGGCAAAACTATGGAGACAATAAAAAGATGAGTTGTTGACATGTGTGGCTGGCAGAGGGATGAATAAGTGGAGCACAGTTGATTTTTAAGGTAGTGAAAATACTGTATAGCATTATAATGATGGATACATGTCATTATACATTTGCCCAAACCTATAGAATGTTTAACACCAAGAGTGAACCCTAAGGTAAACCAAAGACTTTGGGTGATTATGATGTACCTATGTAGGTTCGTCAACAACAACAAAATTTTAAAGAAATGATAACAGCCTTTTACATCTATTTATGAAAAGAAGAATATTTCACATGTAATATATGTGGGAAATAGTATCATTCCCCCCCCCAAAAAAATAAAGTATCTTAATTACATTTAACTTCCTTAACTTTTGGGGTATGCTTTTATATCCATAGTCACATAAACAAACATAAACACACACACACATAGCACACGAGTTTACCCTAAGTGAGAACTCATTGCCTTGAAGCCTTCCTCTTTGTCCCCCACCCCTTAAAAGTGCAGTCGTTTTACAATATCATTAAGCATCATTTTCTACATCTTAGTTTTAATGGTCATATATTATTGCATCAGATTGCCAGTTACCTTTTGATTATTAACATTTTCCCAACACTTATTATTTTAAATACCTCAGCCATAAAAAAAACCCTCTGCCATGAAATTCCTTCTGTATCAATCTTTGCACACAAGTATGATAATTTTCTTCAAATAAATTATTAATAATCAAGGGGTCTGTACACTTTAAGATTTTCGAATATTTGTCTCAAGCAAATTTGTATCAATGTGCTCTCTTATCAGTTGTACCCAAAAGGGCCCATTTGCCAATAAACTGGACTCCTGGGGATAATAGTATTGGTTTTAATGGCCAGTTTCATAGTTGACATATTGTATTTCCTTCTTAATTCAGTATGCATTCATTGGATGACTAGTATTTATCACAGTTTACATACGATTATTGGTCATTTAGTAATTTTGAATAGTCTCTGAAATGTGACTTTTTTTTTCTATTGGTCTGTTCAGTTAATTGGACTATTAAGTCAAGTGTACTTATGTGGAAATTTTAGGTAGTCTATTTAGAGAGAGGGTCTGGGATCTACAAAGATTGAGGAATTTTTCTTTGGACTGAAAGCTCTTAAATTCTTATCATAGAACAGCTATATTTGTATACATTCTGACCTAAACATGTAGAAATTATTAAGAAAATACTTATATAAAAATGTGGGATGCCTGGGTGGCTCAGTCAGTTAAGCGTCTGCCTTTGGTTCAGGTCATGATCCCAGGGTCCTGGGATCAAGTCCTGCACTGGGCTCCTTGCTCGGCAGGGAGCCTGCTTCTCCCTCTGACTGCAGCTCCCCCTGCTTGTGCTCTCTCTCTCTGACAAATAAAATCTAAAAAATAAAAATAAAAAAAAAAAGACAATGTATGTAGGTCTGCACGGGATATGTGGAGATATATACATATATGTGTATGTCTATATTTCCATTCAATATTCTATAGGAACCCTAAGCAGTGAATGGAAGCTAAACTCTTAAAGCCCAGGTTTTTTAAGACCAGAAATTGGCAGTGAAGATTGGTATTAAACTACTTTCCGTGAACTGGGATCCAAAAGACTGAACTGGTGTGGAACAAAGCCAGTCGCCCTGCCTGTATCCAGGGCTGATGCTGTGAATTCCAGCAACTAGTAGCTTGCTTGTGACAAGGGAGGGGAAAAAAAACTATAATGGGAAGATTGACAAATGTAACTACTTCAAAATTAAATATTCTGTTAAAGAAAAAGATGACATAAAAAGTTAAAAGACAAAGATAGCCTGGGGAAAGTTATTTGAACATATATCAAACACAGTATCAGAGCTCAGGACATATAACATACTGTTGCAAATAAGACACAGACAAACAATTCAATAGAAAATTGGATACAGGATTGGAACAGGCATTTCACAGAAGGCAAAACCCCAATGGCCTGTAAATACATGGAAACTGTTTAAACCACACAACTATTGAGGGATTGGAGGAGAAGTGTCTTTCTTGCTCTCATTGCTGGTTTTTAAACTGCTTTTCTTCCTCCTCCCTCAAAACCCCAGATCTTCTGAAATTTGTGCTGTGGGTCTTCATGAAATGATGCTCCTCTTAATGCTTTGATCTACCAGCTAGCAATGTCACTTCTCATTTACCACTGTGTTCAGCAGATAGCTTACTCTATTCCTTTCTACCACTTCTCATGTCATAATGTACTTGGGCAGCTCAGCATCTATAAGGATGATCTCTCCCATACTTTGTCTTCACAGTTTTCTGAACAACCTGCTGCAATTTTCACTTCCTCCATCAAGCTCAATCTCTGACTCTCATGACCTTGGCATTACTAATGGTTGCAAGGCTCCAAAATCTCTGCTGCAGTCTTCCCACGCTATAACCAAGATTCCCTACCGTTGCAGTTTATCTAGCCTAGAATTTTATCTTCTGTAATTTTTCAAGCTCACTGAGACCTCCAGTTTGGTATATCATTTATTATTATTACATATTAACCTCACGGCTTCACACATACTTCCTTCCTTCGTAATCCTGCTTGGATTTTGTGTTCCAGAATGGTAGATATTTTTCTTCTCATTGGTTTTCCCTAAACAGGTGAAGGCTGATTGGAGAAGAGTGCACATTATAGTGGATCTATTTACCATTAAATTAATGACTATTAATATTAATAAGGTACCCTCTTCTAGTCAGAATTTCCTCAACGTTTCTCTGGTATATATATTTACATTTTCATTCTTCCAGATTATTTCTTAGTGTACTTCTCTTTCAAACACTGTATATGTCTTCCCCCTAAAACTGTACTGAAAGAAAAAAATTATAGAAAAAAAATAAGCCAGTGATTTCCTCATGTCTCACCAACAATATTACCAAATCATGTATATCTGTATGAATTCACTGCCTCTTTTCATGTTGTAAATGAAATAAATTGCATGCATCAAAGCCAGTTCTCCTAGGGTCTGCCCTTTCTCAGCATATCAAAGACTTAATTTCTAAGTTATCACATTCTCTCTCATATCAATTTATCACACGCCGCTGGATCATTCCCATCAGCATACAAATATATTCTTCTCAAAGAAACATTTCTTAATTAGCTAAAAATATAAAACAACTTCAGTTTTTAAAAAGAGGAAATAAAATAAATTTATACATAATATGAGTTACTTGTAAGATATTTTAAAAAATGCAATTGTTCTGTGAGTGCTAATATGGAATGTTCCCAAGAAATAGAAATTCACACACACGTGCGCTCATGCACACACATACATGTGTGTGTCTGTTTGCACACACATTTAAGGCTTTATGCATTTGTGCATGAAATTTCTGGGAGTCACATACCACATTTTCATAATAGTTACTCCTAGAAAGAAAAGTGAGATTTGGTTGTGGAAGCAACATTTATAACATCTTTATTTTATACATCTCTGTATTATTTGCAGAAGTGTAATTTTGTAAACTAATCTGGCCGTAATGTAAGTAATGGAGTAGAAAGGATATTTTAGTTACATATTCAAATTGTTATTATTGCAATAATAGTCTAAGCTTCAGAGGAAGATAAAGGGAAATTAATATGCATTGAGCTCCCACTACCTCCTGTGTTTGACTTTCACATATTGCATCTTATTTATTCACTTAAGTTTTATGGGTAACAAGTAATATAATGCCTTTGACAGAAAGAATAATTCAGTACTCCTATTGGTTTGTGGAAGGTGATGGTGAGCTCAATGTTTAAAAAGTTCTTTCCTTTAAGACTTTTTCCCTGTTCCTCAATTTAAGGTTGATGCATGTTGGAAATAACAAAGTTTCTCCTAATTATTTTATAGGAAGAGTCAATAAATCAGAAAGAGTAACATATTCTGAGTGCTCAATACATATTTGTTTAATTAATCAATAGATGAATCTTGATCCGTTCACTTTTTGCTTTTATAAGAAAATAAACACAAAATTAGTAGTGAGTCACCTGATTACAATTCACCATGATATTTGTCAGGTCTTTATGAAATAAAGACTGCATACAATTACACAAACCTCATATTTATTATTTTTTCAATCTTTCAAGAATATTCCTTCACAAAACTAATAGGTTCCCAGTTCCATAGTTGTCTTGGTGTGGTCTTCTCTGTGATTAGGCAATTCATTATTATTCTATTAATTAGTGTAGTGATTTTTAACCTCAGCTGCACATTAGAATCACTTGGGGAGCTTTTAAAAATCTCATGCCCAGGAAGCTGAACTCCAAACCAATTACCTCAGAATCTCTGGGGGTGCGATCCAGGCATCAGTCCTTATAAAATCTCCCCAGGTTGATTACAGTGTGCAGCAAGTTTGAGAATCACTAATTTAAAGGAAGTCACATGATTTGACCTCATAACAGGAGATGAGAATTCTTTCATCAAAACTACTGTATCTCTGAAAACTGTGGCAGGCAAAGTAAAAAGAAATATTTGCTTTTTTTTTCCTTTTTGAAGAAAGCTATCATTTTAAATGTAGAACAGAAATGAAACAGAAGGTTTGCCTATTAAAATGTAATTCTGTATCTTCATTTAGGCACAGAGGCTGAGAGGGTGTTGGTAAATTGTATTTATTCAGGAAGGGCTGGCATCTTATAAGTAGCTTCAACTGAAGTTGGGATTTTCCCAGGGCAATAGTACAATTAAGGAAGACAAAGAAGTGCTAAATCACAAGCCCAGTGATTTGTGTTTTGATTGACTTCATGGAATTGTGAGAGTTACATTTTAAATCTGGTCCTCACAGGCTTTCTATAATCAATTACAGCCTAAAATAATCATTTCTGCTTATTAAATCTGAACTTGTGAATGCAAATACATGTATGTGAATACAGATTAGAATTTGAAGATAAATGGAAACTAATGCTTCCTGTATATTTGATTTCTCCTTCCAGCAGAAAGAGTAACTCAATTGCATGTTTAATTTTCCTTCATTAATTGTACATTATACTTTTAGATGTTCCTTTAATATCTATGACTCAGGATGTTGTACGTTATTTTTCTACACAAGCATAATATTCTTAGGAGATTTTGCACGATTTCCTGAGGCATCAGAATAAATTTTTCAGAGTGAAATTTTTTTCATGTAGTTTCCAATTCATAACATTTCAGAATTCCTAAAATTATATTCATAACTTAACTTGTGTACTTAAATTGTTAATTGTATCTATTCTATTCAACAAGTATTTTTGATAATAAACCATATCTCATTATTATGGTCATGCTGGGGTCTATATAAGAAAAAATATACCAATGGTCTTGCTGTAAAGGTATTCAAATATTTTAAGAATCAACATATGATATGCATGAGAACAAAGAAATATATAAAAAATTAAATATGCTCACATGAGAATATACAATACTCACATAGGAAAATGGGTAGCAGGTAAACATTTTAATTCAGTTACGCTATGGTTAGGGCTTGTGTTGGCTTTGAGCTTCCTTACATCAACAAGATAAAATGACCAACATCTTCATAGACCTTACTGACTTGTATGTGTGTGTGTGTGTGTGTGTTTGTATAGGAACACAATTACTGTATAAGTATATTCATTGAAACTTGATCATAGAGGAAGTGCATGAAGAGCACACACTGGAAGAATATTTTCCAGGAGGAGCTAACTCCAACCTATGGCAGAGCCGGGGAAAACTAAGACCAAATAAAGCTGCTGTACAGTATTTGTGGCAAAGATATCAAACAGAGATATCAAATAGATTGCCTGATAGAGACAAGGTGACCGAGGTAAGGCTATAAAGAGGTAGGCGGAGAGTGATAATGCTAAGCCAAAGCAGATTACATATTACATCAGGTCTGCATGAGGGCCTTGCACAGTGACGTTTTCACTGACAAAACCTTGGTGCCTGAGTTGGCTATTGAAAGGGAGGAGCTTCAAATGCATTCAGGTCCCACCATGACCTCTCTTTATAGGAAACCACTCTTGGTTCACTGGAGCACACTTCCACTCCTGCCCACCACAGGTCAGCACATCTGCATGTCTGCATGGAGAGAGGTCAAGCAGCATCAAGTACTCAAGTTGTGCTACTCTGGTACTCAGGGGCTGCTAGATGCAGTAAAGTCTTCCCTATACCAAAAAAGCTAGATAAGTATGGGCTTTACTCCCTGGGACACATTCCCACTGCTCTGAATTTGAACTTCAGGAAATTTTCCCATTCCAAAACACAGGAGTCTCCTCCCACCACCAAAGTTTACAGCTACCTCCAAGAATATAATTACTTAGCAAAGTTTTTTCAGTGGTTGGAGGAGAAAGTTATGGCAAAGAGAGGCCCTTGATCATCATTACATTGAGGACAGTTTTAACTAATGATCCCTCTGGCTAGGTGCCAAATTTTGAAAGGGCTGATAAGCACTTTGTAGGTTTCAGATCTTGTTCTACAACCTCAATAAGTAGTCTTTGAAGAATTTTAAATACCGGCATGCCATGATTGATTTGACCTTACAATAAAATATAATTCTAGTTCCAGTATAAAGTATTAATTAGAATTTCTAATTTAAGATGTTGTATAAGAATATACTGCTCTCTTCTACTTCAAAAACATAGAAAAAACAGAAAAGTTATGTATTTTATAAATCATAACCAAGACACAATATGAAAAGGAAACAATGAGGAAACCCTGAAAGATGAAAAGAAGAAAGGAATATTTCATATACCGTTGAAGGACTAGATTACCTTCTGCTGAACAGTATCTAGAAATTTTGAGTAAAATATTCAACAAAGTCTTAAGTGAAGAACAAAATTTACAATAAATTAAGAGGGAATCCCCACAGATAAAAAAAAAAAAGGCATAGGAAATGAGAGCCTCAATGGTGTTAAAGGTAGACTGAGGCACTTTAAAATTTATAAGAGTTTATTTGAGCATTCATTGACTGGAATGGAGCAGCACCAAATCGAAAGTGGTTAGGAGCACTCCACCAACAAGAACTAGAGGAGAGGATTTTAATAGAGAAGACATGTAAGCAAAACAAGGAAATTACTTGACTGACTGTAGCTTAAGCAGTTGCCTTATTTGGGAAAGCCTAGTTGGCTGTTTGTGATTGGTTGTTCTTATGTTTCATTTCCTAAGATTCAAATTTGTTGACTCTGGCCTAGGTTTTGGTTTGCTAACTTAGGCTACCAAGACATTAGGGCCACTCAGTCTAATGGAGTCCTTGCTTAAACACTTTCACAGTGGTAAATGGGTGCAAAACCTTTGATTCTCCTAAAATAATTTTCTGGCTTCATGAACAAAAAGGCTCAGGCCATAATGGCTATAGAGGACTAGAATTCAAAATAAAGACATACATGAAACCCTTGAAAAGGTTGTCCAAGAAAAGATTCCACCATCAATGGAATGTAAGGGAGAGAGGAGGAGATAAACTACTGGCAAACAGAGATTAACCAAAATTTGTATTTACTAACCTGGACTTTGGGTAAGAAAGCATACATTAATATTTGAACCACATTCTTGCCTTGATGAAGTTTTAGAACTTTGATTTAGACTGCTTGCATTGACTAAATAACCAGAAGCTGAAAATATAACGAAACCTGGTACAGGACTATTAATGACCCTGGGTGCATCTAAGAGTAGCAAATATAAAAATCCTCAGGAAAATGTACTTTCAAACCAAACCTCAAAGGATTCTCCCTATTAAACCCCTGCTGAACAGGAGCTCACAATCTAAAATTAGAAAAGACAGTAGGATTCTGTCACTGTAGGCCACTGTCAACAGAATTAGCAAACTGCAGAATTAGAGCTCTGGGTTATTCAGATAGTAGAATTATTGATTATAGGTGGTAAACAGAATATGTTTCATGTGATTGTGTAAAGCAGAAAGGATAAGATTTTAAGAAAAATTAATAAATCAAAGTGGATTTTAAAAAGAGAAATGATAAAGCAATAATAGTAGAGGTCTCAAATTAGCAGAAAAAAAAAAACTGGTAGGTATCTTAATATTGAAAAGATCCCCTCAATGCAGAATAGACTAAGTAACTATAATAAACATATGACAAATAACAACTAGCCCTCAAACCTAGATATAACATATATTCAGAAAAGCAAGAATAACGAGAGAATTCCTTGAAGGGGGGGAAATCGGAGGGGTAGACGAACCATGAGAGACGATGGACTCTGAAAAACAAACTGAGGGTTCTAGAGGGGACGGGGGGAGGATGGGTTAGCCTGGTGGTGGGTATTGAGGAGGGCACATTCTGCATGGAGCACTGGGTGTTATGCACAAACAATGAATCATGGAACACTTCATCTAAAACTAATGATGTAATGTATGGGGATTAACATAAGAATAAAAAATAAATAAATAAAAAAATTAAAAAAAAAATTCCAGCAATCAATATCTGTAGTCCCCCGGCAGAATAAACAAAATCTGAATTAAAAAAAAAAAATTTAAAAAAAAAAAAAGAGAGAGAATTCCTAAAAACTTCCAGAAAGGGAAACAAGTAGCTTATGTGCACAAAGGAGTATATGTCAAGTAACCAGCAAAATATCTCATTAATAACTGAATGTTAAAATAACATGGATTAGTTTTCAAAGGTCTGAAGGAGAGTAACTTTGGCCTTACAATCTTACACTTAGGTAAACCATCACCAAGCAGGAAAGATAAACAAAAACAATTTGAGTTATGCAAGGTCTCAGAAAGTGTCTCTCTCACAGGCTATGGTTTTAAATGCATGGATTAAAAAACAAGGGACACCTGGGTGGCTCAGTCACTTAAGTGTCTGCCTTTGGCTCAGGTCATGATCCCAGGGTCCTGGGATCCGTCCCGCATCGGGCTCCCTGCTCAGCGGGGAGCCTGCTTCTCCCTCTCCCTCTGCTGCTCTCCTTGCTCGTTCTCTCTCTGTCTCTCTCTAATAAATACATAAATTAAAAAAAAACAAGAGTGAAAATAAACTGTTTCCAATTCAAGAAGCATGACAAGATATTAATGCAAAATTTAATTAATGAAAGAACATAAAAGACTTAGATCGAGTTGATCACTAAAACTGAAAGTAAAAGTGATTTTTAAATTTATGGCTAAGCAAATAGTGTGAAAACACATAAAAAAAGTATTTGCATTTATTTTCTGTTTAATTCCAGAAATCAATCCTGAAACTCTATGTGCCTCATAACATCGATTCAAAACATGTAAAAGCTGAATGAATGAATGAATGAATGAATGAATGAATGAAATGGTCAATTCCACAATCATATTGAAGGATTTTAACTTATCTCTTAGAAATTTATATGTTGAACAGATAAACACCAAGAATATAGAATATTTGTACACCACAATAAGTGATCTCATCAATTTCTATGTAGAATCCTGCACTCAACAATCAGGGAATGTAGGTCCTTTCTTAGCATGACCATGGACTAAAATCCAGTTGTATGTGTTTCCACAGCAGATTCTCTATCTAGGAGCAGGTGCCAAGAAAGTTATTGGTTGATCTTAGCTAGGTTTGGAATATTGCCGAACAGACACTACATAAACAATGGGTCAAGAGATAATTAGAGCATGGAATAATAGTGGTTGAAAAACTTACTATAGCTACTTATACAGGTAAAGACATCTTTTTTTTCTCACCATTAATTTGTATGTTCCAAGAGCCTGAAGAATAGATATATTAGAGTATTTCTCAAGAAGTCAGAAGATCTGCATACAAGAACCTAATCAACAAAACTCTACTTACTCTTCTTAAAGAATCATTTAGTTCACCTAATGGTTAGAGGTTTGGACATGATGATATCTAAGTTACCCACCCATCCCTAAGGTTTTTATTATTTTCTGACTTCTCATTATTTTTGTTTTAGGTTTATATTCTCTAGTAGCATCCTGCAGACACAACTAGCTATATAGTGTTTTGGTCACCTATTTACTCCTCAGTGTTCTCCACTCATCTATCTAGATTTACCAGCCAAGGATTTTATCTTTCGAGCATTACATTCCTCGTAACTATCAGGGTCTCCATCACACAGAAGACACTCAGTAAATGATTAGTGAATAACTGAATTATTAAATGATAAGGATTTGATTACAGTGGTTTTAAAAACGTGTTCCAGGGGCGCCTGGGTGGCTCAGTTGTTGAGCGTCTGCCTTCAGCTCAGGTCATGATCCCAGGGTCCTGGGATCAAGCCCCGCATCGGGCTCCCTGCTCAGCGGGAAGCCTGCTTCTCCCCTTCCCACTCCCCCTGCTTGTGTTCCCTCTCTTGCCATGTCTCTCTCTGTCAAATGAATAAATAAAATCTTTAAAAATAAATAAATAGGGGCGCCTGGGTGCCTCAGTCGTTAAGCGTCTGCCTTCGGCTCGGGTCGTGATCCCAGGGTCCTGGGATCGAGCCCCGCATCGGGCTCCCTGCTCCGCGGGAAGCCTGCTTCTCCCTCTCCCACTCCCCCTGTTTGTGTTCCCTCTCTCGCTGTGTCTCTCTCTGTCAAATTAATTAATTAATTAATTAATTAAAAAAATTTAAAATAAATAAATAATCTTAAATAAATAAATAAATAAATAAGTGTTCCAGGAAATGCTTGGCATCACTGAGACCCTTTCAAGGGTTTACAAAGTCAAAATAACATAATAAAAAAAATCTTCATAATAATGGTAAGATATTACCTGTTTTTGTTTGTTTGTTTTACTTCTAGTCCCTTTAAAGCCATGTGGAGATCAGCAGGCATTAAGGAATACAATGGAAACTATGGAGCTAGAGAGTCAGAGAACAAACAGGAGAGAGCCAAGCTTGTCCATCTAAGGTAATGACTGAGGACCAGTTCTGTTATTCCAATTCAACTGCTCTGATTTGATACTAAACCTGTTCATAATACATAGAGCTAATTTAACCTCCTTTCTCTTTTCTTTCAGCTTCAAAATATACTCTAAATTAGAGGCCCCAAATGCTTTAATTATTGAGTTTCTATCCTTGTAAGCATTGTTTTTGTCAGCACCAACATTGGACACTATGTATGTGGAAATGCTCTGAGCTCCCTGTGGGAGATTTATCATATTTAATACCAGCTACAGTACTTTGTTGTTATAAACCTGGCTCCACGGCAAAAAATAGAGGGAAAAGCTCTAGGGAAATATCTCTCCTTCCATGTGAAATCATAACACTTTAGAGCTGCCAGAGTCTTTAGTGATGATCTGATTCACTGATCTGATTCAAATGTTTAAATTATGGCTTCCCAAAGCTAAGAAGAGTCCGATGCCTTCTTTAGGGAATAATTTAGCATTGTGGAGGGAAAAAAAGACCTTTCTCAAATTATCTATTAAAGAGTTAAGCATGGATCCAATTACTTGCAGGTGTATTTTGAGTCAATTTGGACGACTAATTCTCTTTCCTCTCTCATAGCACTAGTCCTTGAAACAGTTGCAGTGTGATGTCTTCAGTCCTATCAAGAGGAAAGGTAAAGAACAATCAGTACTAATTGATACTAGGCACTGAAAGTAAACCAAGCAATGATGAAACGTATCTACTGTCAGACACGGCTTATTCATTTAGTTGTCTCATCCAATATTCTTTGGGAAGAATTTTGAGCTTTACTGTTCACTCTGTAGTTTGAAAAAAGTCTCCTGGGAGTATATTAATTTTGTGGGTTAGATTGTGTGACAAGAATATTCATTTCCAACAGTCACATATTACCTATGCTCTTTTCAGAATTCCATGTATACAAAATCTTAAAACTTTGCACTATATAATCACTTTTCCAGAAAAAAGGAGATAAACAATACAACAAAATATAATCTCTCTCCCCACCTTTCTCTTCTGTGCTATTGCTATATTATAATTGTTACATAACTTATATTTTCATATTGTATCAAAGCAGAACTTAGTTTTTCTTCAGGAAAAAAAATTATTTGCATCTTTGAGGATAATGACTTTCCATATGTACAAATCTAAACATAAATATTATAATTATACCAAAGAGCATAAATGTATGCATGTGCCCTCTGATCTATTTCGTTTCAAGTTTTTTTTTTTTTTTTTTTGTAAACTAATACAGTTTTAGCCAGTACTCAAGAACAAACAGGACCTATTTAGTGATGCCAAATCATATGTCCAAAGGGATGGAGAATATGTGTGAGGAGCTGATGAATAATGATTAATGGTGATTATGATGATTAGGAATAAATGATAGGTCCTGGATATTTTGTAGTTCTCACCCCCGCCCATTTGTATAACAGATGACAAATGCAACGTACAGCTGCATCGCAATTAAATGCCTTTTCCTTTGTAAAATTAGAACCCTTTTTGATACCATTTAACATGCTGGGTCTATAAGGCAACTATACACACAACTGAATCAATCTGTGACATTAATGATTTAACCAAAATTATAGAAAATGATATCGGTCTAAATAATTTGCAAAATCGCAAAAAATATTTATGATGTGGGTAAGTGCTTAAAAGTGACAAAAATATCAAAATTTATGTAAACCGTATACATTTTACAAGAGGAAAGTGTTTATTGTCAGAACTGAGCAGGTAGAATATTCCCTTTTCATGTACAGCATCTATAAAAAGGCACAAATGCCACGTTTTGGCATGGATGCTCTCTTGGAATTAGTTTGGTCAACACCTCTGCAGGTGGCACAAGAGAAAAGGATTGAGAAGTTTGTTGATGATACAGGGTCATTCCAGAATCCCATTTTGGCTGTCCTCTTCAGCAACACTTTAAGCCCCTGAAACTGACTCATAAAATCTTACTGATTTGGGAAATAATTTTTCTGCTTTCTGCCATAAAACTAAAAATTCTATTTTGTAACAACAGTATCTGTTAAATGTCAAAAATTTGCTGTGTGTTTAGCAGAGTTGAAATGCTCTCACTGGTTCAAGAAGATGCCAGTGGTAGTTTAGATGACTCACAAGGTAGGCAGTGATCACTGTACATGTATTGTCTTTCTTTCTGCTCTAGACTGACTACCAAAATGTGTAGCAGCAAACAGTCCTGATGCTACTTGGCTCACTTCCTGATAACTTTTGAAAGAACTTATTTTTTTAATCAAAGTCAATTTTTTCACATTTATTGTTTTTCTACTATAATAGTCTCTTAACCTTGTTGTGGGTTGAGACTATAAATAAATGAATTTTGTCTTGCTTACTTTTAAATCCTCAGTACTTAGCACATGGCAAATAGAATGCACTAAATAAATATCTACTGCATGATGATAATAATGAATGAGTAAATTATTCTATGAATACTTCTAACTCATTCATTTTACTGTGAATCATAATAATAAGACTTTTAATAAGTTTCCTATTGTTGTTTTAGTAGTTAAGAAAAGCACCAGGATTAGTATTTGCTCAGTTGGAATATTGGAATTTAAATAAATAGCAGAGTGAAAGCCATTGCTTTGAAAATCTCAGCCATCCACTTAATTTTTCTCTGACTCAATATTGGTTGTGAAGCAAAACCTACATAAATCATGATGGAAAATTCAGGCATCGTAATTAAAACTGACCTTCTCTGTCTGTTGTCTATCATCTGATTCTTTTTTGCAAAAATACCACCAAAGCTTTTGTTTATCATACTAGCTAAAATGTCAAGGTCTCTGATGATTATGACCGTCAGAGAAAAGCTTTATCAAAAAAATGTAGCACTTGGAATACTTCAAGATAAAAAAAATTACTACATGAAAATGAGTTTTTATTTTGACCTCTGCAGTATTCTAACTTTATAGCAATTTATTTTATTCTCTGATTTTCAGAAGTTAAATAAACACTATTATAACAGTAACTCATGCTTCTCAATGGGAAAGAAAGAAACAAAGTATCAAAACAATTGTCACAATAGGATAAATGACATTGGCATCTAGGATTAAAGTATGAGCCTTCACCAACCAATATGAATTCTATGATTAGCCACTTATTTGTAGGACAGTCTGGTCTGAATAAAGGATGGGGAGGAGGGATAATTAATTCTGTAAAATATAAGGCATGTTTAGAAGAGCAGAGCAGAAAGTATAAAAGGACCAGGCCTTTGGGAGCTCCTAAAAGATTAATTTCAAGGTCTAGCCAGATGGAAAGCTGTGTAAATTTTTCCAAATTATCGTGCACATAAAACTAGTATATATTAATAAAAATCTGTAATATAATTATATCTGTGCAGAAATGGGAAGGACAAAAAGCCTTTAATATAGTTTATTAGGCTCTACATGACTTAATTCCTGTTTCTAGTTTAATCTCTCAGTAACCACATCACTGTATGTTTCTATAAAATGCAACTCCTTTCAGATTATTAAACTTCCTTGTTGTCGCTCATTTGGAGGAAGACTGTGCTTTTGCCGTCTTGAATACTTCTCTCCTGCCTCATCCTCACTTCCTTGGGTGATTTTTATTCACCCACCATAATCCAACATGGAAATCACTTGGCAAAGTCTTGGCTGATTTCACCAAAATTATGTTGTGTATCCTTTCCGTTTTCATATCTCAACCCAGAGTTTATCACATTGGACTGTAATTCAAGGTATGCTCTCTACCATAAGCCTCTTAAGGTCTCTAAAGGCAGGAGATCTTTTAGTACCAATATCCCTCTTGTTCATTATTATATGCCTAATTCCTAGCACAGTGCCTGTTTCATATAGTAAATGTACCTACTGGTTTAAATCAAAATTGAAGGGTGAAGTTAAGAGGTAGTTCATTCAGCTTTTATTAACTGCTTATTATAGTGTCTAAATAACTCAGAGGAATCAGAAACTAATAATACTAGGCAAGGGCATAGAAACCAAGACAAAAGTTCAGCTGCAAATTGTTCAGGAATTCAGACCAACAATTTGGGCAGAAGGATAGTTATGTCATGTAACAGCCTGGGCAGTAGGATTGGAAAAATGGGTCATTTGATGGTAAAGAGGGGATCAAGAATATAGTAGCAGGTAAAATTGAAGCAAACCTCAGCATTAGACAGAAAATATTTTGTGCTCTTATTTTCAAGACAAAAACTGATCTTTAATCAAAGTTGAACAGAGAATAGAGTGACATTCAGCATTTGCCTTAAAAATATATTACCTCATATAATATGAAAAAGATGAAATCAACTTGAATCATAGACTTAAATGTAAACCTGAAACCATAAAACTCATTGAAAAAACAAAGGAAAATAGTAACATTTCTTAGATACAACATCAAAACTTATTCATAATAAATTTATATTGGATGTTATGTATGTGTAAAATTTCTGCTCTCCTAAAAATGTTGTTAACAGAATGAAAGGAAAAACCACAGACTGTGGTAAATGTTTACAAACATAGCTGGTGAAGGTACTGTGTCTAGGATGTATAGAGGAATCTCAAAATTCAATTACTAATAAGAAAAGAAACATTCCAAGTACAAATGGATAAAAGATTTAAACAAACACTTCAATGAGGAAAAGATACGTCTGACACTAAACGTAAGAAAGAGATACTCAACATCATTATGTCACTATGAGATACCACTACACACCAGCAAAAAACACCAAAACACAAATAAAGTAAAAAGCAAAGTAGAACACTCAGATAAACAATCTGACAATCTCAAGGGCTAGAAATGATACTGAGCAACTGGAATGCTCATACATTGCTTCTTGAAATGCAAAATATTATAACAACTTTGGAAAACAGTCTGGCCCTTTTGCTAAAGTTAAATATTTATTTTACCTTATGGGGGAGAAACTTATCTTCACACAAGAAACTTGTACGTGAATATTTATGTACATGAATATTTATGGTGGCTTTATACATAATTGCCAAAAACTAGAAGCAAACCAAATGGTCTTCAGTGGCAGAATGGATAATCCGTGATATATCCTACAGCAGAATACTGCTCAGCAATGAAAGATAATTTGATAAATACTTACCTGCACTTGAAGTGTGAGTTATATTCATTTTTCCTTATGGATATCTAACAGTTGCAGGATCATTTGTTGAAAATACTATTCTTCCTCCATTGCATTACCTTTGCACTTTCCTTAGCATCAATTGACCACCCTCTCACTACTCCTTTTCAACATGATCCTAGAAGTCCTTACTAATGCAATAAGACAAGAAAAGGAAATAAAAGGGGTACAGAGTGGAAGGGACTAATAAAACTGTCTTTGTGGATGGCATGATAGTCTATGCAGAAAAAGTCCATTGCTTTCCTTTCAAGTGCAGTTTGAAATTAAAAACATAATACAATTTATATTAGCATTGCCCAAAATGAAATACTTAGGTATAAATCTAACAAAATATATACAAGATCTATATGGGGAAATGTTCATTAATATTGTCTAGATGTCAGTTCTTCCTAACTTGATCTATTGATTCAATACAATACTAATCAAATTTCATGAAGTTATTTTATGGATATACACAAACTGATTCTAATGTTTATGTGGAGGCAAAAGGCAGAATAGGTGACACGATATTGCAGGAGAAGAACAAAGTTGGAAGACTGACCCTCCATTCTACTTCAAGACTTATTATGAAGCTACAGTGCTCAAGAGGCACCTGGGTGGCTCAGTAGGTTAAGCATTCAGCTCTTGGTTTCAGCTCAGGTCTGATCTCAGGGTCATGAGATTGAGCCCTCCCTCAGGCTCCGTGCTCAACGTGGTGTCTGCTTGAGCTTCTCTCTCCCATCCATGGGCTGAAAATAGGGTTAGTCAAGTGAGGCATAGACTGTCGGGATCATGCAAGTGCAGGGTCAGATCCTTCTTTTTTTAAATGCAAAATGGTACACTTTGGAAGACAGTTTGGCAATTATTTCTTACAAAACTAAACATACTTTTACCATACAATGCAGCAGTTGTGTTCTTTGGTATTCATCCAAAGGATGTGAAAATTTATGTTCACACAAAACCCTGCGCACAGATGTTTATAACAGCTGCATTCATAATTGCCAAAACTTGGAAGCAACCAAGATGTCCTTCAGTAGGTGAATGGATAAATAAATGGTGGTACATCCAGAGAGTGGAATATTATTCAATACTAAAAGGAAATGAAATAGCAAGCCATAAAAAGACATGGAGGAAGCTTCAATGTATATTAATAAGTGATAGGCCACTATCATCTAATTCCATCTATATGATATTCTGGAAAAAATAGAACTAGAGAGATAATAAAAAGATCAGTGATTGCCAGGGGTGGAGGGAGAAGGAAAAGGATCAGTATTAAACACTGAAGACTCACCAGGACTGGGGCTAGGGTGAAGCAAGTGAGGCATTCACCTTGAGCTCAAAATTTAAGGTCAGGGGTAGACCAAACAATCTTAGTAATCAAGATAAATTATGCTTTCATTCAGTATTTTTTAAAAATGAAATTAATGCCAAAAATCCATGATGAGAAAACACACTTTTAAAGACACCATCTATGGGCTGAAAATAAGGTTAGACAAGTGAGGCACAGACTGTTGGGGTCATGCAAGTACAGGGTCAGATCCTTCTCTTTAAAACTTTAATATTTTATTCCCCACTCCCCTCACCTTAATCCTGGTACTGACTCAATAACGTGTACCCTTGACACTTCCTTGTTTTCCAGTTACTAGGAAGTATTAACATACTCTCTTATTTCTGAAGTTTATTCAGAAAATGATGAATAAGCAGAGCATAGAGGATTTTTAGGATAGTGAATATACTCTGTATATACCCTAATGATGGACATCATTAGATATTTGTCCAGACCCATGGAATGTATAACACCAAGAGTGAACCCTAAGGTGAACTATGAATTTTGGGTGATTATGATGTGTCAATATAGGTTCATCTTTGGTAATAAATGTACTGTTCCAGTGAGTGATGATGATGGTGGGGAAAGGAATATATGGGAAATCTCTGTGTTTTCTTCTGTTTTGTGAACTGAAAACTTCTCTAAATAATTAAATCTTTAAAAACATTAATTAACCAAATATTTGTAGGTCTATATTAGGACTCTATTTTGTGCCATGGATCTATGATTCTATCCTTTCTCTAATACCACATTTTCTTAACTAGTCTAACTTTATAATAATTACTAACATCAGGAGAATTGTATCTTCTAACTTTATTCTTTTTCCAAAAATGTCTTTTTGCTCTTCTAGTTCCTTTGCATTTTCATATAAATTTTAAAAATCAACTTGTTGATTTTGAGGGAAATTCTTGCTGGGATTTTTATTCTTGCTGGATTATTTGAATCTGTAGGTGAGTTTTGTTAGACTTGCCATGTTAATGCTATTGAGTCTTCCAATGCATGAACACAATATATTTTGCTCTACTTATTAAGTTCTTTTTTGATTACCATTATCAGTAATTTATACTTTTCAGCACACAGAGCTTGCATATGTTTTGTCAGATTCGTATCTAAGTGTTTCATGTTTGGGTGCAAATTTAAATGCTATATTTTCATATATCTTTAAAAACTTTGGAGTAGAGTTAGATTAGTTCCAGGATAACCCTCACCCATTGTTAACCAGTAAGGAACCAACATTGTTCCATTGTTATTAATTAAACTTCACACTTTGTTAGTATTTCATTAATGTCCTTTGTCTGTTCCTAGATCTTACCCCAAATACCACATTACATTTAGCTGTCATGTCTCCTTAGGCCCTTCTGATCTGCTACAGTTTCTCAGAATTTCCTTGTTTTTGGTGATCTTGACATTTTTGAGGAGTATTAGTAAAATGTTTTGTAGAAATTTTTTCAATTGGGATTCGCCTCTGATATTTTTTTCTCATGATTAGATTGGAGTTGGGAGTTTGGGAGAAAGATCACAGAGAGAAAGTGCCATTCTCATCACATCATATCAGGAGTACAGGCTGTTGACATGACTTATGGCTGTTGATGTTAACCTTGACACCTGGCAGAGTTAAGTTTGCCACATTTCTCTACTGCAAAGCTGCTTTTTAAATGGTATTTTTAAAATTAAGTTTCCCGTTTTTCACTGCTAGTACATAGAAGTAGAATTGATTTTTCCGTATTGACCTTTTATCCTGTGATCTTGCTAAACTCACTTGTTAGTTCTTTTAGCTTTTTGCAGATTATATTGGATATCCAATCTAAAAAATCATGTCATCTGCAAATAGATGCTGTTTTATTTTTTCATATCTAATCTGTATGCCATTTATATATGCATGAATATTTGTATCTATGTATGTATATCTGTATGTATTGTCTCATTGCATTGGCTAGGACCTAAAATACCATGTTCAATATGACTAATGAGAATAGACATCCCTGCCTTTTCCCTGTAACTGTGAGGAAAGTATTCTGTTTTTCATCAAAAAGTACTATACTGTTTGCAGAGGTTTATCTCCTTAGATACCCTTTATCAGATAGAGGAAGTTCCTTTGTCTAGTTTTCTGAGAGTTCTTATCATAAATGTAAATTGATTTTTGTGTGATCTTTTTTTGCATTTATTGAGACAATTATATTGTTTTGCTTCTTTAGTCTGTTGACATGATGCATCACATTGATTATTTTAAACCACCAAGGGATGCTTTCTCCCATATTTCTGCTCACAGTCTTTCTCTTCAGCACCTGGTAAAATCTCTTGAGAAGAGCCCTCAAGCCCTCAAGTGTATGGCCTATCTTGGAGTGGCCTGACCCTTACCGTTACATATACATATATTTTTATAATTTATAAATGCATGAAATATATATATATATTTATATACTTAGTATAAATGTGTAAAATATGTAGTGACATTGATGACTGATTACCCTTTGAACATGGTGAATTAAGCTATTGTCTTTCTTCTAGTCTATTTCCTCCTTCTGAATCATCTTTTAAGTAGAGGTTGGTACTTCTAAATCAATCTTCTTTACCTTTCACTTTTTGTTTGTAGCTCTCAGGAGCTCTATAATCTCATGCTACCCAACACTCAGTCTTTAGTAAATTGTCAAATATTTTAGTTGAAAACTTTTGAGCCACTTCTAGTCTAGCCCTGTCTTCCTTCTGTGCTCTGCCATAGGGGAGCCAATGGTTGTGCCACAACTCGTCTTGAAGTGCCTATCTTTTCAAAGATTTTAGCCTTGTTGGTTATCCTGTAACCTTCACATCTCTGATGGGTTCAACAAAACGTATGATTTTATGGTTTGCACTGATTTTTACTCATTGTTAGTGTGAAAATGACAACCTTTCCAGCTCTCTAAATTCTAGGCAGAAGATGGTAGTCCTTTTGATTAAGAAAAATGTACTTACTTCTAACACTAAAATGATCCAGGAATGTCCTTTCCCCAGAGAACTTTAAATATAACTTTTTTTTTTGAAGGGTAAAATGTAGCAGTGGTGTCAGTTTGGGCTCAGGTTCAGCATAGGCAAGGTAAATTTTAAAATTTGTTCTGTATAGCATCTAGTCCAATGTTAGAACCTAGGTCTGGGATAATAATTATATTTACATTTAAGGAAACTCTCCTGCTAGGCTTAAAATTAAGAAGCCAAGGGATAATTATAGCATTTTTGGCAGAGTAAATGAAAAGCAGATTAGGAAATGAAGCTGTTTAAAGTGACATAAATCAAGCCTGCTGACTGTTTTCCCTAAGTAAGACACTAGCAAATGCCACTCAGAGGAGGATTTCACATTACTTTTTTAAGAAGTATATAAATGCATGGAGCACTGGGTGTTATATGCAAACAGTGAATCGTGGAACACTACATCAAAAACCAATGATGTAATGTATGGTGATTAACATAACATAATAATAAAAAAATATGACATCACGATTCAACATGAATTACCTTAAAAAAAAAGTATATAAATGGTAACAACAAATGTGGTTTAGCATTGTTCACATTATGGAATTTTATATGAATGTACATTACATAAATACACTGATTCTTTACTTCAGTAAATATTTATTGAACATCTAAAATATGATAGACACTAATCTGACAGTTATGGAAGAAACATTCAGAGAGGCAGTTATGAGACCTGAGTTTTAGCCTTGATGTTATTACTAACTCTCTGCATTATGTTGGATGAATAAACTCTCTGGACAAGATTAGTGGGAGTGAATTATATTAAGGGTTACGGTTCTATAGCCATACCACCACATCCCACTCAAATCTATTTCACACACCTATGATAGACTAGGTAATTCATATATGATTATTCAACCTAAGACAAGTTGGATTGCTTTTAAATTTTTATCTTAAAGTGATCAAAGAGCTAACAATAGTGAAAAATTAAGTATCAAGGCTCCCTGTTGTACTGAGAGTATATGCCAATCAAAAAGATTATATAAGACTCATGAATCACTGACCTCTACCTCTGAAACTAATAATACATTATCTGTTAAGTAATTAAATTTAAACGAAAAACAAGACAAACAAAAAGTATAACCTGAAAAAAATGGCTGAGAGCCTGATATAGTCTTTTTGGCAGCCTTGCAAATTTAAAGGGACCAAAGTGGGAGCCCATGGTCTGAGGTTAGAAAGATGAGGAAGACCATTAGCAGGAAGGTGAGAGGAGATGTTTGGAAAACAAAAGCTGTCCTGTTGTGCAGATAAGTTTCTTAGGTAAAAAGGAATCTCTCTTAATAGCTCTCTTCCTGGTAAAGGCAGCCATTGAGGGAGAAGTAAAGAGCTTTTCCTGAATCTGCTTGGTTTTGATTGCTTTTAACTCAAAATAATGTTCATGCCAAAGTGGCCTATCTTGGAGTGGCCTGACCCTTACCGTTACATATACATATATTTTTATAATTTATAAATGCATGAAATATATATATATTTAAATACTTAGTATAAATGTGTAAAATATGTAGTGACATTGATGACTGATTACCTTTTGAACATGGTGAATTAAGCTAGTCTTTCTTCTAGTCTATTTCCTCCTTCTGAATCATCTTTTAAGTAGAGGTTGGTACTTCTAAATCAATCTTCTTTACCTTTCAAGTTCTCTTTGAAAAAAAATTTTTCTTTTGCTTTGTGTTGCCATTTGGGGAAAGAACTGATTAATTGGGTATAATTTTTAGTTCTCTCATCTGTCCTCTGTCCGTTCCACCATTTAATTTAGTCATCATCTATAGTTATTTCATATATATAATAATGCAATCTTTTAAAATAACTTCCTTTTCCTGCTCCATGCATGTAATATTGATATTAAATAAACTTATTTTAATTTCCTGCACTTGTAGTTACATTAACAATTTTTCTGTGTGTAACTTCTATTTCTTGAGTTGCTATTCTGCTATTCTGTCTTTCGTTTTACTGGCTTTACTTAAATGTTTGATGACCTTTAAACAGGACAATTTTATATAGCGATGATGTGAAAAGCAAGTTAGAATGGGTTAAAGCTTGAATGAAAGATCAGAGAATGGAAATACAATGATTACCCAAAAATTTTAGATGAGTGTCTTTAAAAGCTAGAAAAAGAAGTGGGGGAACACAATAGTTGGAGAGGATAAGGTGCCAAAAGAGAGGTTTTGTTTGAATGTTTGTATGTTTTGATTTTTGTATTTTATTGTTTAGAAGGTTAGAAACCACATTATGCTCTTTTGCAATATGACCTTGCTGTGTCCCATCTAGAGGTGGAGTCTATTTCCCTTCCTCTTGAATCTGGACTGTGCAATAGAATGTGGAATAAGAAGCAAAGGGTAACTAGTAATATCAGACATTAAGAAACCTGTAACTACAAACCGTATTACTTGGAATGCTTCCTCCTGGGAAAAAAAAATAAACAGGTAAGACTTACAACTACCCTAAGGCAACTGTGCTGTGAAAAAGCTCAAATAAGCCCCAGAAGGGGAGAGAGGAAAGCCACAGAAGAGCATGAAGGTGCCAGACCTGTGAGTGAAGCATGTACAGACTTCCAGCCTAGCCCAGTCACCACCTGATTGCAGCTGAGTTACTAGAGCAGAAGAACACCTCTGTGAGCTCTGAATTCCTGACCTGTGGTTTCATGAGCAAATAAAATGGTGGTTTAAACTTTTAAGTTTTAGGGTAGTTTGATATGCAACAATAGATTACTAAAATAGTTAGAGGATATTTATTAGCAGCTACCTTTTTCCTCCTAAGCACAGATATTTTTAATGGGTTAGATTCTATGGAGAGGTTTTTTTTTAATTAACTTTAAGACATACAGAACATTTATAAAGATTAAAATAACAAACACTCATAAATTACCCAGTTTAAGAAATGAAAATTACAAAAGGTAAGAACAACTCCTGGTACAGCCCTCCTCTTGTGAAATAACCACTATCTTGTAATGCTGTTTATTATTCTTAATAACGTCCTACCTGTTCTCTACATATATTTTTTTCTTAAGCCTTACAGATTATTCTTAGGCATATTTAATCTCCATACAAATGACATTTTACAAAATTGTCCATCAGCAAATTGTCATTTTTTGTGCAACGTTAGCTTTTAGAGATCCATCTATATCGATACAATTTACTCTCTCTAAATCACTTTATTTATTCTGAATTGTTTCCTGTTGTTTGTACTACAAACAGTGTTGCTATAAATATTCTGGTACCTTTGCATCTAGGAGTAAAAATGCTGAGTTGTAGGGTATGCAGTCTTGCTTTTGTTAGAGATGATCAAATTGACACAGGCAGGCTGGGTACGAGGACCCAGAGGGGGTCCCACAAGACCAAACAGGAAAGTCATTGGCTTTGCATAGGATAGAAATCAAATGAGAACCAGGAAGAAGTGAAAACGGAGTTTTATTGGATAATATAATGACGGATAGAGTATAGCAGATGGAGTGTCTGGGAGACTCAGAAATGAAAGGAGAATGAGTATCTCTGTCATTCAGGGTTAGAGGTTTATACTGAAAAGGGGTCCAGGGCACATGTTCCTTCAGGAATCCAGGGTAGGGTCCAATCAAAGGCAAGTGTTAGGTGAAAAATACGTGTTATTTCATAAATCACCAAAGGTAGGGGATATTGATGCCAGTGTCAGCCAACTTTTATTCGAAGCTAATGTCCTTGAACAGTTTGGGATCCAGTTCTTCTTAGATGTTATCAGGTGTTTGAGGGCCTAGGGTGAAACTCAGAGAATGATTAACTTTCTTGCTTGCCCTTTGGAGTGGGAACATAGCTTCTTTGGTTTACTCGGATAGAAAATACAGAACATAAGTAAATGGGACCTCGCAGAAAAACAGTACAGATAGAGCCTTTCTAAAAATGGAGTCACTTCAAAAAAAAAAAAAAATGGAGTCACTTCAGTTCCCCTATCTCAAAATTGTTTATCAAAAGTAAATTTTTTACGCAATACTACCTACTTTCTTGAGATTCATTGAGGTCAAAACATAGTAATAGAGATGTGCTTCCTTTTACAGTTTTGCTTTGGCAAAGTCAATATGTAGATTGTCTCAACTTAGCACTTGCCATGAAATAATATATGTTAATTATTTGTATAGCTGGAAGAGTCATGGTTCAGAGTGTGGGAGAAAAGCCAGAAATGGTTAACATTTCATTGTTTATGGACTTCAAATTCATCTGAGAGTTCTCCTCCTTTTTCTCCTCCTTCTTTTTTAAAAAATTCATAGCCAAAATCCAAAAGAGAAATTTCAAATCCACTTATTTCCTCCGATGCCAGCATATTCACCTCCTAGTTACCCTTTTTTAGATTAGAAAATTAATTTTTCTCCCTCCTTGCCTCTTTGTCCTTTGATAAAATTCAGTATTTTATGTAACACTGACTTCCACTTTTCCTCTGTAACTTAGTCTCTTTCTACAGGACATAACTCTGAAGAACACAAACAGAACACAAGAGGGTTTTAAAGTAGAGATAAAAAGTTATTTCTCAACACTAATGGAATAGATTTATACATATTGCATTATTCGTAGCTCCCAATCCACCACCAGAAATCAACAGCAGAAGATCTACACGCTAGCAGTCTGAATTGTTGCCTGGAGTGCTTTATTTGTAAATATGTAATGGAAAAGGAAAAACAATCAAACTCTAAATTGGGTTTCACGTCCCTTTGATAACACCCTCCTCATATAGAAGGCAGCACCAATTTAGGTTCCTTCCAGGGGGAAATACATACATGTGGAGGGAAGCATTTTTTGGCTCCAAACATTTTACCCTTCTCTCATATTGTTGCAGGGAGAATACTTTCTAAAACTCTGTACAAACTCTGACAGTAATATTTTGTATAAGAATTCGAGACATCATTTGAAAAGCCCCTCCTTTGTGTCATCTTAAGTTTACATCAAATTCTTAAACAGAGTTACAGAACAAAATTAAAGTTGTCAAAGATTTATATTCACATGAGAGCAGAGGATTCAAGTCTTTGATGATCATTAGTTTGAAACTAGTGATAACTCTACTCCATATTTGAGGAACAAGAGAAGACACAGTTTGGAAATTTAAGTATCTGGCATATGAATCTGCTTTGCTTCATTATATAGCATTGATTCTGTTTTAATCTTACAGTACTTTACCTCAATTTTCCTCAATTTGTAATTGGGACCCAAACAAAATTATAATTACTAAGACTTATTAGATACTTACATATGCCAGATATTACGTTAGTTGCTTTATACATTTTTATTTATTTCCCTCAATTTTTGAATCAATAATGTGCCCATTTTACATATAAGGAAACTGAGGTATATAAAGACTTTCAGATATTTAGATATATTCATAAGAAAATCTATTATTTTGTGTTTATTCAATTCCCTACATTTAAAACAAAGTAAAACTGAGAGTAAAGGATGCTTGGGTGGCTCAGTCAGTTAAGCATCTGCCTTTGGTTCGTGTCCCGCATCAGGCTCCCTGCTCAGTGGGGAGTCTGCTTCTCCCTCTGCCCCTCCCCCTGCTCATTCTCTCTCTCTTTAAAATAAATAAATAAAATCTTTAAAAAACTGAGAGTACATACACATAACCTTTAAGAACACTATTTAGAAATTACAAAGTTAACTTCAACAAAAATGTAAAAATATATAGAAATAGCAAATTAATTGCATGGGAGCTCTCTTTAAAAACCTATGCAACCCCAAAGCTAATATGAAATCAAGAGTAAAAGATAACTAAAATGGCTTCATTCATACTTAATTCCTCATATGAATTATAGGAAACTATTTATAATGAAAAATTGTCCTTTTTTATATGCATTATAGATTTCAGGCATTGGTGATATCATTGGACGTTGGGTTGTGATCATGACCCATCACTTCTGTCCTCCTTGGCTTGTAATGGCATTTTTTATATTTTACTCTATAAATCCATCTTCTATTAGTTATTCATTGAACAACCAACTTTATGATGTGAACAGATAAGATACTGATTGTAGGAAGGCGGAGGAGGGACAGTAAAGTATCCTCCAAACTGAGAAGGCACTTTGAGACCAGAAAACAAAGCAAGTGACTCCATACAGTTTATGCAGCCTTTTATTCACAGTCACTTACAGCAGGGATAGAGCAATTGATGACCCAGAGCTGTGCAGCTATTCTCTACAAAGTCCAGACCTTAGTCCACAGATTTTATAGAGTGAGGAGTTGTGTAGAGGGCACGGTGGTGAGGTTCTAACACTTAACAGACATCGTGGTGCCACCTGTGCACCAGAAGTGGGGAGGGAAACTGTTATTTCTACTAGTTACCTAAACACCTTTAGGGAATACAAGAACAAGTCTTTCCTCATTCTGGTCAGGGCATACATAAACTTCCAATGGGTCTAGAACATGTAGCCCCAAGGAAGGTCATAATGCAGACATGAACAAAATGGAGGGCCAAAGATGGAGTCAGTATTGTCAGTACTTTACATTTGGTATTAAATCCTGTTAAGTTTTTCTCTCAGATTTCTGTTTCTTGGAAATGAATGGAATTAGGGCACCTGGGTGGCTCAGTTGGTTGGGCGACTGCCTTTGTCTCAGGTCATGATCCCAGGGTTCTGGGATCAAGCCCCACATTAGGCTCCCTGCTCCTTGGGGAGCCTGCTTCTCCCTCTCCCTCTGCCTGCCACTCCCTCTGCTTGTGCTCTCTCTCTCTCTCTCTGTCAAATAAATAAAGTCTTAAAAAAAAAAAGAAAGAAATGAATGGAATTAGCAGGAATACAAGTGTATACTTTTTTTTCTTTTATGCTTGTTAATATTTAGTAAATACTAGAGGGAAATAGGAAGAAATTTCTTACAATATCTAAGTAAATAATTCCACAATTAGTTTACTTTTTAAAAAAGGTGATTCCACATAATTTGGTATTAGCGACTGAAATAAAGTTTTAGAACATGTAATGGTAGAAGCATACATTTAGAAATATCATTTTGTATTGAGCTACTTATCTTTTGATAAATTATTGGGATGTATACCTAGAATATAAAATCAGTTATTTAATTTGTACCTCTAGGAATAATCAAGGAATAGTTGTATGTTCTGTATTTAAATATGTATTTTGTCCTTTATAAAATAACTCATTTATTATTTTTTATTAGCTTCCCCTGTGTGTAGAATTTAAAAGGCATATTTTTTATTTTTTAATTTTTATTTATTTATTTAAAGATTTTGTTTATTTATTTGACAGAGAGAGACATAGCAAGAGAGGGAACACATGCAGGGGGAGTGGGAGAAGGAGAAGCAGGCTTCCCTCTGAGCAGGGAGCCTGATGCGGGGCTCGATCCCAGGACCCTGGGATCACGACCTGAGCCAAAGGCAGACGCTTAACGACTGAGCCACCCAGGTGCCCCTAAAAGGCATATTTTTTTAAAAGGCATATTTTTTTAATATTATGTTTTAATGAGATGAAATTAGCAATGGCAACAGGAAATACAACTGAATTATATATTGTGCGTGTTAGCTTTTTTTTAAGATTTTATTTATTTATTGGGGGGCGGAGCAGAGGGAGAGGGACAAGCTAACTCTGCACTGAGCATGGAGTCCGATGCAGGGCTCAATCCCAGGACCCTGAGATCATAACCTGAGCAAAACCAAGAGTCGGATGCTTAACCAACTAAGCCACCCAGGCGCCCCGTACATGTTAACTTTTAAGGAAATAAGGATACTTACAACACATTAGAATTTAGAAATTTCACAAGATGACTGTTGAATCACAGACCTGTACCTCTGAAACCAATAATATATTATATGTTAAAAAAAAAAAAAGAAGAAGGGTGCCTGGTGGCTCAGATGGTTAAGCGTCTGCCTTCGGCTCAGGTCATGATTCCAGGGTCCTGGGTTCAAGAACCATATCGGGCTCCTGGCTCAGCGGGGAGCCTGCACTCCCTCTCCCTCTGCCACTCTCCCTGCTCATGCTCTCTCTCTCTCTCTGTCTCTATCTCTGTGTCTCAAATGAATAAATAAAATCTTTAAAAAAAAAAAAGAAGATAGCAGGAGGGGAAGAATGAAGGGGGGGAAATCGGAGGGGGAGACGAACCAGGAGAGACTATGGACTCTGAGAAACAAACTGAGGGTTCTAGAGGGGAGGGGGGTGGGGGGATGGGTTAGCCTGGTGATGGGTATTAAAGAGGGCATGTACTGCATGGAGCATTGGGTGTTAGACGAAAACAATGAATCATGGAACACTACATCAAAAACTAATGATGTAATGTATGGTGATTAACATAACATAATAAAATTTTTAAAAAGAGGCAAATTAACAAAAAAAGAAGTATCTTAAATGTTACTGCTTCACTGTCATTCTAAAGAGGATTTGTTAAGTGCTTATTTGATGGAGTTAGATTCCACATGGAATTAATTTATTCATCAAGTATTTATTAGGTGCCTCTTAGGCACCAAGACTGTACTAGGTACTGGGGATACAGGATACGGCTTAAATCTCTTAAAATATTCAGAGGACCAAACCAACAGATAACTTAATTTTAAAAAATCCAAACAGAAGTGTTTGCTTCCAGAAGTAAGAAATTCTCTTATGGTGGAAGAAGACAATACTAGGCAATGATAAAATATATGTATATGTGCTCTCTACTATTAAAAGTAAGGACTTGAAGTAAAGGGGCCATGTCTTTTTTTTTTTAAGATTTTATTTATTTGACAGAGAGAGAGAGAGAGAGAGAGAGAGCAAGCAGGGGAGCAGCAGGAGAAGAAGAAGGAGAAGCAGGCTCCTTACTGAGCAGGGAGCCCTACTTGGCGCTTGATTCCAGGACCCTGGGATCATGACCTGAGCCAAAGGCAGACACTGAACTGACTGAGCCACCCAAGTTCCCCAAAGGGGCCGTGTCTTATTTTTGTTTATTTTGTAGACTGTGCTATAACAAACAACCCTCAGATCTTAGTGGCTTAACAAAATGGAAGTGTATCTCTTCTTATGTTATTACAGATAATTTGGCTATTTGGTGGGAAGCTTTTCAAAGAAGAACTCAGAATGAGATGCTCCTTTAATTCAGTGGACCCACCACTTTTAGGGCCTCAGAGATCTCCTCTGAACCTCTGCAGCAAGCCTAGAGACAATGGAAGTATAACAGACATGGGGGTCAGCAAATGGTCTTAGTAGTCTGGACTGGAAGTGCCGCTTATAAATTCTGCCCACATCCTGTAGGCCAGAACTTCATGTGACCCAAACTTAACTGCAGGGATTTGTAGAAAAAGAGAATTTAGGTATTATTGAACAACTTGCCAAACTCTACCACATATTTTTTTTCTCCAACTCAGCCTAATGTCTGACAGATACTTGCCATTAATAAATGTTTGTTGAACTTGCAGTTTGCATTAAAAAGAACTTGATCTTGGGGTGTCTGGGTGGCTCAGCTGGTTGAGTGTCTGACTCTTGATTTCGGCTCAGGTCATGATCTCCAGGTCGTGGGATTGAGCACCGATTCAGGCTCCCCACTGGGTGGGGAGTCTACTTGAGATTCTCTCTCTCTCTCTCTCTCCCTCTGCCCCCTCCCTGCCCGTGCCTTCTCTCTAAAATAAATAAATAACTCTTTTAAAAAGAGAGAGAGAACTTGATCTCATTCTTTTTTATGGCTAAATTATATTCCATATATTGGTGTCCCAAGAATTGCTTGTTTGTGCAGGTACTCCCCCAATTGGAGCGGTACCAGAACCTATTAAATTTTTCTTTCTTAGATTAAGAAAATGTTAACAGAGGAAAAAAGATATGAAGCAGTTTGAATAATGGCAATGTATTCTAAATGTCAGTACAAAAGCAAACTCAGTGGCATTAACTTTAAATAAACTGCATTTTCTGAAGTGGGCCAAATGCTGTTACATAATCCTGGCTTCCTGCCTAGTTGTTAATATCAGGTATATTGTCAGTCACGGAGGTGTGGGTCAAAAATATTTGTTAAAAGTAGTGCGCCAGGGGGGCACCTTGGTAGCTCAGTCATTAAGCGTCTGCCTTCAGCTCAGGTCATGATCCCAGGGTCCTAGGATCCCTGCTCTGCGGGAAGGATGCTTCTCCCTCTCCCACTCCCCCTGCTTGTGTTCCCTCTCTCGCTCTGTCTCTCTCTGTCAAATAAATAAATAAAATCTTTAAAAAAAAAATAGAAAAAAGTGCACCAGGGGCTCCTGGCTTGCTCAGTTGTTGGAGCATGAGACTCTTGATCTCGGGGCAGTGAGTTCGAGCCCCACATTGAGTATAGAGATTACTTAAAAAAATTTTTTTTAATTAAAAAAAAAGTAGTGCACCAGTGTTTTAAAATGGAAGATAAGTGTTCTGAATGGTCATCACTAATAATCTTATGTCTATACCTAAAAGTGGATATTTTTAATATAGCCTTCCTCCACTGTTAAGACACACTGTATCATTAGTGAGATTCTGAGAGTTAATGTGAGATAACACTGAGGTATAAGACTGGTCTTCTAATGAGAGTTTGTGGGATTGTTATGTCTTCTTAGAGAACTGTCCTTTTTATTATTATGTGATACCCCTCTTGATTCCATATAATTTTCCTTGCTCTGAAGTCTGCTTTATTTGAAAATAACATAGCTACTCCAGCTGTCTTTTGATTAGTGTCAGCATGGTATATATTTCTCCATCCCTTTGCTTTTAATCTATTTGTGTCTTCGCAATTAAATTAGTTTTCTTGTGAACAATATATACTTGAGTCTTGTATTTTTATCCTCTGAGACAGTTGGTGTCATTTAATTGGTGTATTTAGACCATTCATATTTTAAACTAATTACGGATATACTTGGATTAATATTGACCACATTTTAACTGTTTTGTATTTGTATTTGTATTTGCCTTTTTTCTTTGTCTTTTTTTTGTTGTTGGGGTTTTTGTTTTTTGTTTGTTTATTTGCTTTCCTCTCTTTTTCTGCTTTCTCTGGCTTTAATTGAATATTTTATATGATTTAGATTTCTCTCTTTAGCATATTTTTTAAAATTTAGTGTTTGCCCTAGAGTTGGGAATAGACATTTATGGCTACTATACTTACGCTACTAATCTATTTTCAAATAACTATAGTACTTCACTGTTAGTGTGGGTACTATCTATTATAGTATTATATAACTATCATAACAAAATGTTCCCATTTCCTTTCTCATCCTAATAAAACTGCTATCATTCATTCCACTTATCTGTAACATATAGTCATTGAATACATTGTTACCAATATTTATTTTGAGTAAACTGTTATCTGTTAGGTCAATTAAGAATAAGACAAGCAAAAAAAATTTTACTTTATTTCCATTTAATCCCTCTCTAATGCTCTTCCCTCCATGATGTAGTTGTAAGTCTCTAACCTATACAATTTTCCTTCCCTCTCATAAACTTCTTTAAACATTTCTTGCAAGGCAGGTCTACTGGCAACAAGTTACCTCTCAATTTATGTTTGTGTGTAAAAGCCTTTATTTTTCCCTTCACTCTTTTTCATAATTGTGGAAAAATATGTAAAATTGGCCATTTTTACCATTGTAAGTGTATAATTTTGTGGCATTAATTATATTACACATCTATTTCAATTTTTTTTTCATTATCCCTAACAGAAACTCTGTTCCTTTCTCTTTCTCCTCCTTTGGGTATTTCCATTCCAGGCATGTTACACTTTTTGTAATTGTCCCACAGTTCTTGAATATCTGTTCTTTTTTATTTTTCTGGGTTGTTTTTCTCTTTGCTTTTCAGTTTTGGAAAATTTTATTGACTTATCCTCAAGCTTATTGTTTCTTTCTTCACCTGTGTCCAGTTGCATTTCTAGTATTTCCTTTTGATTCTTAGAGTTTCCATCTCTCTGTTTACATACGCATCTGATCTTGCACGTCATCCAGTTTTTTTCATTAGAGCCTTTAGTATATTTATCTTAGTTATTTTAAATTCCCTGTCTGATGATTCCAATGTCTCTGCTATATCTGAGTCTGGTTCTGATGCTTGGTTTGTTTCTTCAGACTGTGTTTTTTGCCTTTTGCCATGCCTAGTACCTTTTATGGTATGTTAGATAAATGGAATGGAGGTAAATTGATCTTTTGTATGAGGTTTTAGGTTTTTCTGACTACATGTTAGGCTATATTTACTGTTCACTATAGTGTTGATGTCAGAGGCTAAAATTTCTCCTGGTATTCTTGTTTTTGTCACCCTTGTTGGATTTAGGTTTCCCTAGAGACTCCTTAAATAGAATCTCAGCCTTGGAATTTTTTTTTAGCTGCAATCCCTTGTTATTATTGAGGAGCCCTGTTGATATGGTGCTTAGTAGGGAGCAGAGGGGAAGTGTTCTATATTCCTATGATTAGGTCTCAGTATTTTAATGAGTCTGTGGCACTGGACTGTGATCTTCTCAAGTGCTTCTCAGAATTTTTTACAAGATGCCTGGAATGGGCTGGATTTGGGTTTTTCCTTTCCCTCACATGGAAGGCTCGAGGGGCCTGGAGTTGGATATTTCTCTTCACCCATCTCAGTTAGGCTCTGTTAAAATCCACATTGGTTAGATTCTGGTAAAGTAATTTCCCTTGAGGGCAATCTTGTTAATGAAAAAGACCCTCTAGGTTTATTTCAAAATGGTTACTTTTCCCTTCCCCCCGATGGATGCATGAGATTTTTCTCAGATTTTCACCCAGAAAACCTGGTGGCAAAATTTAATACCTATTGGTAAAAAGGTGGAGCCCTCCCTAAGGATGGGCTGCAGGACTTTTTATCCTAAATTAATTTACACTCAGTCTACAACAATTAATTATTTAAGTGTTTGTACCGATCTCTAGCTGTACCTTCTGCTCCTGGTAAGTGCTGATTCTCTGTATTCATCTCTTTCTCTAGTTTTTGGACCAGTGCATTGCCTTGTTACCTCAGTTCTCTAATGGATTTCAGATAAGTTGTTGATTTTTGGTCTGTTCAGCTTTTTGTGAGGATAGGAGTTTCTGACTTCCAAGCTCTTTATATGTTAGACTGGTAACCAGAAGTTACCATAGTTTATGGGAAGAGCTTACTGTGAAAGTTTATTTCCTTTAAAAGTTAAAGGTTTTCTGCTGTATAGCAAGGAGTTCTAAATATTTTGGCAAGAAATTTGCCTTGGAAAAAATAAATATATATAATTTCTTAATAACCAACTTTGCAAAGAGTAAACACAACCATAATTAAATATATGATAGTTGCTTGGGTTATATATTTCAAACTCTTCATTTCAATTCACACAACCTACAATCCCTCAATTTTTGTCTCTGAGTCACTAGTGTGAACTACAAAGTAGATGTTCCTTAATTATCCATTTATTATAGGTTAATGCACTAGTTTTTAAAAAGCATTTCCACTACATTATTACATAGTATCCTAATCAGAGCAATTTGACAATTTTTCACATAGTACATTAGTTGAAGTCTTTACTCACAATATTTTTAGAAAATATCTGCCTTGTTGAGTGTGAAGAAGTTCTATGACATTTAAAAATGCCTATACAGCCTGGGTGGCTCAGTCGTTAAGCGGCTGCCTTTGGCTCGGGTCATGATCCCAGGGTCCTGGGATCGAGCCCTGCATCGGGCTCCCTGCTCAGCGGGGAGCCTGCTTCTGCCTCTGCCACTCCCCCTGCTTGTGTTCCCTCTCTCACTGTGACTCTTTCTGTCAAATAAATAAATAAAATCTTGGAAAAAAAAATAAAAAAATAAAAATGCCTATACAATTACTTATAGGTACTCCACTGAAATGTGGTGGATTTTAAAAACAAGTTATTTACTTGTACAGTGTTGAGGAGGAAAAGTTTTTCTTTATCCTTGAAGATTCCTGTGGCTGGTCTAAGAATTAAATTGACCTGTGGCAGATTAACAGGAGAAAATCAAACAAAACTGAAAACATGTATACCTCCTATATACGTGGGACATACCCAGGAAAACTGAGGAAACTTCTTGAAATGGCTGAAGCCATCACCTTAAATATAGTCTTCAACTAAAGATAAAAGAGAATGTTGAGGGTAAGGAGTCAGTTATGGGAGGTTACTAGGAAAAGCCAAGTAAACAAAAGTAAAGTTATTATTGCAGATTTAAGTCTTTACCTTCTCCATTGATAACAGTTTCTAGAGGTTTAGAGTCATACTCTTCTTCCTGAAGGATGTAAGGAGAAACGCTTACAAAGGAAGATTTCCCTTATACTAGTAAATGTCTCACAAAAGGGTAACTCCTACTTGTTTTTCAGAGTTTCTCTTGTGTCTGAAGTTTTACATTTAATAATCAACCCAAAATAATCAATATGCCAGGGACCCATATCTTGGGGTGGCAAGATTTGCTCCCCTATGATAGCAAATTATGAAGAGATGGATCATAGGTTGGGTTTCCTGGAAGCCGACTCTGAGACAGCTTTTAGTTTGCAGGGTTTTTATGCTGGAGTGCCCCTGGGCTCAAACTTCTGGAAGGGAGAAGAAAGCAGGAGTGGAAAGAGGGGGAAGTCCACTTTTGAGGCAAGCCCATCAACAGTCTCAGCCCATCCCATGGGGGATGTTCTGGAATTAGGTCCTTTAGAATAGTCCTTCATAGAAAAGCTAGGTCTTTATACCCCATCTTGAACAGTCATTGGATCTGGGCTGCCAGATAGGCATGGCTTTGGGCAAGATATTTGAAAGGGCTGAAAGTAACTGGGACAACAAATCCTTACTGGAAGAGAAGCTATGTGTCTCCTCTCTCTGTTCATCACAACATGATAGCTGGATAAAAAACACATTCCATTAGCTACTTAATTTAAATACCATTTGAAGTTAAACAACAGTCAAGGAATTAAGAGATCTTCATTTTATAAACTAAACAGATATTCAGATATATGTGAGAATAGTTAGCATATAAAGCAGATATTCCTCTTACAAGGAATTTTTGTGAAGGAATGAATTACAAACAAGAAAATATGCCAGAAATTAAAAAAAAAAAATCTAAAAGCGTAGTAGCCCTGGACAAGTTTTTCTGTTAGAGTGCCACTCTTTATTTTAGTAAAATTGAAAATTACTAAAATTTTTTATTTGATGACATCTTGCTAAAATGTATTATGTGTGCTATTGCTTTTCTAATCAAAGTGAGAGGAGTACTATCTGAATTTTTAAAAAATGATCCTTGGCGGGTGCCAGGGTGATGCAGCCAGGGTGATGCGTCTGACTCTTGGTTTCAGCACAGGTGATGATCTCAGGATCATGAGATCAAGCCCTGCTTTAGACTCCATGCCCAGTATGGAGTCTGCTTAAGATTCTCTCTCTCTCTCCCTCTGCCCCTTCACCCCCTCCCAAATAAATAAATGAAACTATTTTTTAAAAATGATCTTTGGTTAACATTTTGATTACATATTATATTATATTATATTATATTATATTATATTATATTATATTATATTATATTATATTATATTATTACATTATATTACATTACATTATATATAAAACCGGTGTGCACCCAAAAGGTGCACCCAAAAGGTGTTGGGAAATGACTCTTAGGGGCAGTATATGTTAAAAAGTTAATTTGGCAAGATTTTACATTGAGCTAAAGAGGAACAACAGTGTAATTAAGAAAGACCAATTGTTTATTGGGATGAAGCTTGAACCAAGAATTGAGAGTTATTTAAAGGCCAGGATCTTTAAGAATATGGAATAAAGTAGGTGGAACAGGGGTTGAGAATATTAAAAAGGCAAATGGAAAACCTCCTTAAGGATAATCATCTAGGCTGAAAATATGTGATGATGTACTGAGTGTGTATTTTACCCAAGAGATTATGCTGTGTGAATATTCTTTTTTTTTTGCATCTTTTTTTAATTGTTATGTTAATCCCCATAATTACATCATTAGTTTTTGATGTAGTGTTCCATGATTCATTGTTTGTGCATAACACCCAGTGCTCCATGCAGAACGTGCCCTCCTCAATACCCATCACCAGGCTAACCCATCCTCCCCTCCCCTCTAGAACCCTCAGTTTGTTTTTCAGAGTCCATCATCTCTCATAGTTCTTCTACCCCTCTGATTTCCCCCCCTTCATTCTTCCCCTCCTACTATCTTCTTCTTTTTTTTTTTCCTTAACATATATTGCATTATTTGTTTCAGAGGTACAGATCTGTGATTCAACAGTCTTCCACAATTCACAGCGCTTACCAGAGCACATACCCTCCCCAGTGTCTATCACCCAGTCACCCCATCCCTCCCACCCCACCCCCCACTCCAGCAACCCTCAGTTTGTTTCCTGAGATTAAGAATTCCTCATATCAGTGAGGTCATATGATACATGTCTTTCTCTGACTTATTTCGCTCAGCATAATACCCTCCAGTTCCATCCACGTCATTGCAAATCGCAAGATATCATTCCTTTTGATGGCTGCATAATATTCCATTGTATATATATATACCACTTCTTCTTTATCCATTCATATGTCGATGGACATCTTGGCTCTTTCCACAGTTTGGCTATTGTGGACATTGCTGCTATAAACATCGGGGTGCACGTACCCTTTCGGATCCCTACTTTTGTATCTTTGGGGTAAATACCCAGTAGTGCAATTGCTGGATCATATGGGAGCTCTATTTTCAACTTTTTGAGGAACCTCCATACTGTTTTCCAGAGTGGCTGCACCAGCTTGCATTCCCACCAACAGTGTAGGAGGGTTCCCCTTTCTCCACATCCCCGCCAACATCTGTCGTTTCCTGACTTGTTAATTTTAGCCATTCTGACTGGTGTGAGGTGGTATCTCACTGAGGTTTTGATTTGGATTTCCCTGATGCCGAGCGATATTGAGCACTTTTTCATGTGTCTGTTGGCCATTTGGATGTCTTCTTTGGAAAAGTCTGTTCATGTCTTCTACCCATTTCTTGATTGGATTCTTTGTTCTTTGGGGGTTGAGTTTGGTAAGTTCTTTATAGATTTTGGATACTAGCCCTTTATCTGATATGTCATTTGCAAATATCTTCTCCCATTCTGTCGGTTGTCTTTTGGTTTTGTTGACTGTTTCCTTTGCTTTGCAAAAGCTTTTTATCTTGAGGAAGTCCCAATAGTTCATTTTTACCCTTGCTTCCCTTGCCTTTGGCGATGTTTCTAGGAAGAAGTTGCTGCGGCTGAGGTCGAAGAGGTTGCTGCCTGTGTTCTCCTCTAGGATGTTGATGGACTCCTGTCTCACATTGAGGTCTTTCAACCATTTGGAGTCTATTTTTGTGTGTGGTGTAAGGAAATGGTCCAGTTTCATTCTTCTGCATGTAGCTGTCCAATTTTCCCAACACCATTTGTTGAAGAGACTGTCTTTTTTCCATTGGACATTCTTTCCTGCTTTGTCGAAGATGAGTTGACCCTAGAGTTGAGGGTCCATTTCTGGGCTCTCTATTCTGTTCCATTGATCTATGTGTCTGTTTTTGTGCCAGTACCATACTGTCTTGATGATGACAGCTTTGTAATAGAGCTTGAAGTCCAGAATTGTGATGCCGCCAGCTTTGCTTTTCTTTTTCAACATTCCTCTGTTGAAATTCGGCTATTCGGGGTCTTTTCTGGTTCCTTAAAATTTTAGGATTATTTGTTCCATTTCTTTGAAAAAAGTGGATGGTATTTTGATGGGGATGGCATTGAATGTGTAGATTGCTCTAGGTAGCATTGACATCTTCACAATATTTGTTCTTCCAATCCATGAGCATGGAACGTTTTTCCATTTCTTTGTGTCTTCCTCAATTTCCTTCATGAGTATTTTATAGTTTTCTGAGTACAGATCCTTTGCCTCTTTGGTTAGGTTTATGCCTAGGTATCTTATGGCTTTGGGTGCAATTGTAAATGGGATCGACTCCTTAATTTCTCTTTCTTCTGTCTTGTTGTTGGTGTATAGGAATGCCACTGACTTCTGTGCATTGATTTTATATCCTGCCACTTTACTGAATTCCTGTATGAGTTCTAGCAGTTTTGGGGTGGAGTCTTTGGGGTTTTCCACATAAAGTATCATATCATCTGCAAAGAGTGAGAGTTTGACTTCTTCTTTGCCAATTTGGATGCCTTTGATTTCTTTTTGTTGTCTGATTGCTGTGGCTAGGACTTCTAATACTATGTTGAATAGCAGTGGTGATAGTGGACATCCCTGCCACGTTCCTGACCTTAGGGGGAAAGCGCTCAGTTTTTCCCCATTGAGAATGATATTCGCTGTAGGTTTTTCATAGATGGCTTTTATGATATTGAGGTATGTACCCTCTATGCCTATACTCTGAAGAGTTTTGATCAAGAAAGGATGCTGTACTTTGTCAAATGCTTTTTCTGCATCTATTGAGAGGATCATATTATTCTTGTTCTTTCTTTTGTTAATGCATTGTATCACGTTGATTGATTTGTGGATGTTGAACCAACCTTACAGCCCAGGGATAAATCCCACTTGATCGTTATGAATAATCCTTTTAATGTACTGTTGGATCCTATTGGCTAGTATTTTGGTGAGAATTTTTGCATCCATGTTCATCAGGGATATTGGTCTGTAATTCTCCTTTTTGATGGGGTCTTTGTCTGGTTTTGGGATCAAGGTAATGCTGGCCTCATAAAATGAGTTTGGAAGTTTTCCTTCCATTTCTATTTTTTGGAACAGTTTCAGAAGAATAGGTATTAATTCTTCTTGAAATGTTTGGTAGAATTCACCTGGGAAGCCATCTGGCCCTGGGCTTTTGTTTTTGGGGAGATTTTTGATGACTGCTTCAATTTCCTTAGTGGTTCTAGGTCTGTTCAGGTTTTCTATTTCTTCCTGGTTCAGTTTTGGTAGTTGATACATCTCTAGGAATGCATCCATTTCTTCCAGGTTATCTGATTTGCTGGCATAGAGTTGCTCATAATATGTTCTTATAATTGTTTGTATTTCTTTGGTGTTGGTTGTGATCTCTCCTCTTTCATTCATGATTTTGTTGATTTGAGTCATTTCTCTTTTCTTTTTGATAAGTCTGGCCAGGGGTTTATCAATCTTGTTAATTCTTACAAAGAACCAGCTCCTAGTTTTGTTGACTGTTCTACTGTTCTTTTGGTTTCTATTTCATTGATTTCTGCTCTGATCTTTATTATTTCTCTTCTCCTGCTGGGTTTAGGCATTATTTGCTGTTCTTTCTCCAGCTCCTTTAGGTGTAGGGTTAGGTTGTGTACTTGAGACCTTTCTTGTTTCTTGAGAAAGGCTTGTATTGCTATAGACTTTCCTCTTAGGACTGCCTTTGCTGCATCCCAAAGATTTTGAATAGTTGTGTTTTCATTTTCATTTGTCTCCATGAATTTTTTTAATTTTTCTTTAATTTCCTGGTTGACCCATTCATTCTTTAGTAGGATGCTCTTTAGCCTCCATGTATTTGAGTTCTTTCCAACTTTCCTCTTTTGATTGAGTTCGAGTTTCAAAGCACTGTGGTCTGAAAATAGGCAGGGAATGATCCCAATCTTTTGGTACCAGTTGAGACCTGATTTATGACCTAGGATGTGATCTATTCTGGAGAATGTTCCATGGGCACTAGAGAAGAATGTGTATTCTGTAGCTTTGGGATGGAATGTTCTGAATATGTCTGTGAAGTCCATTTGGTCCAGTGTGTCATTTAAAGTCTTTATTTCCTTGGTGATCTTTTGCTTAGACGATCTGTCCATTTCAGTGAGGGGGGTGTTAAAGTCCCCCACTATTATTGTGTTGTTGTTGATGTGTTTCTTTGCTTTTGTTATTAATTGCCTTATATAATTGGCTGCTCCCTTGTTAGGGGCATAGATATTTATAATTGTTAGATCTTCTTGTTGGATAGACCCTTTAAGTAGGATATATTGTCCTTCCTCATCTCTTATTACAGTCTTTGGTTTAAAATCTAATTTGTCTGCTATAAGGATTGCCACCCCAGCTTTCTTTTGGTGTCCATTAGCATGGTAAATGGTTTTCCACCCCCTCACTTTCAATCTGGGGGTGTCTTTGGGTCTAAAATGAGTCTCTTGCAGACAGCATATCGATGGGTCTTGTTTTTTTTATCCAATCTGATAGCCTGTGTCTTTTGATTGGGGCATTGAGCCCATTTACATTCAGGGTAACTATTGAAAGATAGGAATTTAGTGCCATTGTATTGCCTGTAAGGTGACTGTTACCGTATATTGTCTGTGTTCCTTTCTGGTCTATGTTGCCTTCAGGCTCTCTCTTTGCTTAGAGGACCCCTTTCAAGATTTCTTGTAGGGCTGGTTTCATGTTTGCAAATTCCTTTAGGTTTTGTTTGTCCTGGAAGCTTTTTATCTCTCCTTCTGTTTTCAATGACAGCCTAGCTGGATATAGTATTGTTGGCTGCATATTTTTCTCATTTAGTGCTCTGAATATATCCTGCCCGTCCTTTCTGGCCTGCCAGGTCTCTGTGGATAGGTCTGTTGCCAATCTAATGTTTCTACCATTGTAGGTTACATATCCCTTCTCCTGAGCTGCTTTCAGGATTTTCTCTTTGTCTATGAGACTCGTAAGTTTTACTATTAGATGTCGGGGTGTTGACCTATTTTTATTGATTTTGAGAGGGGTTCTCTGTGCTTCCTGGACTTTCATGACTGTTTCCTTCCCCAAATTAGGGAAGTTCTCTGCTATAATTTGCTCCATTATACCTTCTGCCCCTCTCTCTCTTTCATCTTCTTCTGGGATCCCCATTATTCTAATGTTTTTTTGTCTTATGGTATTGCTTATCTCTCGAATTCTGCCCTTGTGATCCAGTAGTTGTTTATCTCTCTTTTTCTCAGCTTCTTTATTTTCCATCATTTGGTCTTCTATATCACTGATTCTCTCTTCTGCCTCATTTATCCTAGCAGTTAGCGCCCCCATATTTGATTGTACCTCATTAATAGCCTTTTTGATTTCTACTTGATTAGATTTTAGTTCTTTTACTTCTCCAGAAAGGGTTTCTCTTATAACTTCCATGCTTTTTTCAAGCCCAGCTAGTATCTTTAAAGTCATGATTCTGAACTCTAGATCTGACATCGTACTAATGTTTTTATTGAGTAGGTCCCTGGCAGTCGGTACTACCTCTTGTTCTTTTTGTTGAGGTGATTTTTTCCGTCTTGTCATTTCGTCCAGAGGAGAATAGATTAATGAGAGAACAAAATGCTAACAGGGTAACAACGTTCCCAGAAAATATACTCTAAACAAATCAGAAAAGACCTGAAGCAGTGGGAAAAGAAAGGGAAAGAGAGAAAAAAGAAAAAGAAAAAAAAAAGGAAAAGAAAAAGATAAAGATAAAAACAAACAAAAACAGAAAAAAAAAAACAGAATGTGATCAAATATGATCAGGCTGGTATATAGATCAGTGCCACACACTAGATTTTGGGTGTATTTGGTCTGTTAGAAGAAACTATCTCAAAATTTTAAAGAGAGAACAACTTATATATATATGCCAAAAATACGGGTAACTACTATGAAGGGATAGAATATGACTCTAAAAATGAAAAATAAAAAGTTTTTTTTAAAAAAGGGATTGATTAGATGTTGGTTGAAAAAAGGAAAAAGAAAAATTCAAAAAAAAAAAGTTAAAAAAAAAATTAACTTTGAAAGACTAAAGAATCATGGTAAAAAAGCCATGAATTCTATGTGCATTATTCCCTAGCGCTGGAGTTCTGCCATTCTCTTTGATCAGTAAACTTGGTCTTGGCTGGCTGTTCTCGCTGATCTTCTGGGGGAGGGGCCTTTTGCTGTGGTTTCCAAAAGTCTTTGCCGGAGGCGGAAATGCCCCACCCTTGCCCAGTCTGGACTAAGTAATCTGCTCAGGTTTGCTCTCGGGAGCTTTTGTTCCCTTCAAGCTTTCCGTACAGCTTTGGAGGCAGAGAGTGAAAATGGCGGCCTCCCAATGTCTGCCCTGGAGGAGCCGAGAACTCGGGGCCCCACTCCTCAGTGTGCCCCCAGAGAAAAGCAGTCAGTCACTCCCGGCTCCCTGGTCTCCGGCCACACTCCATGCTCACCCGGCCTGTGACCGCACGTTTCTATCTCTCGCACCCGACCCTGTGCGGAGTCTCCAAACCCAGCAGATTCCTGCAGTGCGCTCCCGCACCTCTCCTCCTGGGGGAAGAAGGTGAGTCTCCCCAGATCTGCCGCTTGTTGGGTCCCTGCTGGAGGAGCAGTGGCCTGACTGTGCCGCGTATCACGGTTTATGGCAACCCCGAGCTGAGAGCCCGTGCCTCAGCTCTGTCTCTGCAGCCGGCTTCCCTGCTCCGATACCTGGGAGCTCTGCCGCACTCAGGCACCCCCGGTCTTTCTGTGACCCTGAGGGTCCTGAGACCACACTGTCCCATGAGGTTTCCACCCCCCGCTTAGCCACCGGAGTGACGTCCCTCAGCAGAGCAGACTTCTAAAAGTTCCGATTTTGTGCTCCGCGGCTCTATCATTTTCCAGAAGCGGCCGCCGGAGGCCCCTCCCCCGCCGTCTATCCTCCTGAATATTGCCTCGGATTCACTTCTCCACACGTCCTACCTTCCAGAAAGTGGTCGCTTTTCTGATGAGAGAGTTGTTGCTCTTCTTTTCTTCGATCTCCTGTTGAGTTTGTAGGTGTTCAGAATGGTTTGACCCCTATCCAGCTGAATTCCTAAGAGGAGATGAAATCCAGGTCTCCTACTCCTCCGCCATCTTGCTCCGCCCCCCGCTGTGTGAATATTCTTTTTTTTTTTTTAAAGATTTTATTTATTTGAGAGAGAGAGAATGAGAGAAAGAGAGCACATGAGAGGGGGGAGGGTCGGAGGGAGAAGCAGACTCCCTGCTGAGCAGGAAGCCCGATGTGGGACTCGATCCAGGGACTCCAGGATCATGACCTGAGCTGAAGGCAGTCACTTAACCAACTGAGCCACCCAGGCGCCCCATGAATACTCTTATACAACTAAAATTCCTTAATCCCACTGGCTTTGTGTTCATTACTTCATGCAATATATATTTGTTGTTTGCCCACTGTATTGTGAACTCTTATGAAAATTTGGAACCTTAATCTTTTATTCTGTAAGTAAATGTATAGAGAAATCAGTGGAAAAAACCCAATATATTATTTTCCATTTATTCACTATACTCTTGAACTTATTTGATCTAAAGTCACCTGTTCTTTTCTCCTCCCCTAGTTGCTTTCACATTTATAAAAATAGTAACAAAATTATGTTTCTCAGACATTTCTGGTAAGATGTATGTCTTTACCATTTGACTATGTCACAAGTAATTAAGAATAGAAATTATTTAGAATTCCACAATCTCCTTTTGGAATTTTCTTTTTTCAAGAGCATAGATTTTATAAAGCTTTCAACACTGAGCCCTAAAGATTTTAGTGAAAGAGCAGAGAAACTATTTCTATTTTGTACTTTACTAATTCTCACTATTTTGTAGTGTCATTGAAGTAATTTAAGTTCATCTGTGGAAATTTAATTAAGCGTTTCAGAATGGAAATATGACAAATAAGAGATATAATTTTAAAATATTTTATAGCACTAGAGATAAAGAAAATAGGACAAATGTCTGTATAATCTTATGCCCTGAGTTGAAGGTGAAGATTAATTATAAGGATCTGATGTTAGATGACAAAGAATGTGACTTTTATTTTGAGAGTTTTTAGGAAGTTTTAAACCAGCATTACTGAAGTATTACCTTCTACTGATTTTTCTAAGTGGACTAGATATAGAAATAGCTACTTTTAGGATTAGGGAAAGGAAGGAATACATCTTTTTTTTCCTACAAATTTTGAATTCCTTTCCCCCAACAAAAAGTAATTGAAGTATTTTGATTATTTATAAACATCAGCAGTTTGAAAAATGCTCTTTTTTAAGTTAACATGCAATAATTTAAAACCCTTCCTTAAGGAGTCAGTTTGCATTTTTTATTCTTGGTTGTATAAGGTGGTACAATAATATTGTAAAACAAAATAAGCTTGATAGATTCTATTTCTTGATTATTTTAGTTTGGATAAATGTTTCAAGTCTTTACTAGAAAGACAATATGAGCTTTTTTATTGAAAAGTTTAGGGGCGCCTGGGTGGCTCAGTCATTAGGCGTCTGCCTTCGGCTCAGGTCATGATCCCAGGGTCCTGGGATCAAGCCCCACATCAGGCTTCCTGCTCAGCGGGAAGCCTGCTTCTCCCTCTCCCACTCCCCCTGCTTGTGTTCCCTCTCTCACTGTGTCTCTCTCTGTCAAATAAATAAATAAAAACCTAAAAAAGAAAGAATAAAAGAAAGAAAGCCATAGAAAAGTTTATAAGAAGTAGAATATACAGAATATTACTTGGTGTTATATATATGCTGCATTAAGCATATTATAATTTCTGTCAACATCAGGCCAGTTTTTGAAAAAATTGAAAGGTAAGTTTAGTCACAGAGGTAGAATTCAATGAAATTAAACATTAACAGTGATTTCATTTAGATATAATCTCACTAAGGAGTTCTAGAAAATTCTACAATTGCTTTAGGATTTGGATGTCCTAACCTGTGAAGCATGAAGATAATATATACCTTTCCTGTGCATGCATGTTTTATAACCATTTTCAAAACAAGGAACTTAAAGGATTCTTTTGGCTATAAAACTGCATGCTTCCAAACCTCATTCATATTTTGAATTTTAGTTGTTCTCAATATACTGGCATGGTGGGTCTATTCTAGCTATTGATCTTGAATAGAATAAAGGAGAAATTTAATATACTTTGTGGAACCATAGACATTATTTTAAAATTATTACAGTTCAGAATCGCTATACCCATTTCCCTAAGTAAACTGCATGTATCTTGTTTTTCTGCTTCTCTTTAAGCTTGATTACATCTCTGCTCAATTACAGAAATGAGCTTTTAATTGGACTTCCTTAATTGGAAGTTTGTCAGTTGCAGGGCACAACTGTTCACTTGTTCCTTAAGAATCAGTTAGGTCTGATCTCTGTGAATACAGCATGAAAGAATGAGGAAGATTGGAGAGGTTTTTGCAAATGCAATGTGATTTCTAATGCAAGCTTCTAAATTACAAATGATACACAATGATTAGCCATGTCCAACCCTGTCATTTTATTTGTGTGTTGTAGGTATCTGGTAGTACTTATAAGACATCTCTAAATGTAAATGTTTTAAGTTATCTTTAATAAACGATGGTGATATTATGGTTTGTTAGAAATTGAAACATGCTCATTTATAAAAATTCAACTACAGTTGACTCTTGAACAACACAAAAGTTAGGGGCACTGACCCCCTGCATGTTTGAAAATCCATGTCTCACTTTTGACTCCCCGAAAACAGAACTGCTAATAGCCTGTTGACTGGAAGCCTTACTGATAACATAAACACTTGATTAACACATATTTTATATGTTATATGTATTATATACTGTATTCTTACAATAAACTAAAGAAAATGTTATTAAGAAAATCATAAGAGAAAATACATTTATAGTACTGTACTGTATATATTGAACAAAAATCCACATACAAGTGGACCCAAGCAGTTCAAACCTGGATTGTTCAAGGGTCGACTATACTAAAAAATGCTGACAATTTTAGGAAAAGAGAATCTTACTATATGTACTCTTTTTTTTCTTAATTTTTATTTATTTATTTTTAATTCCAGTATAATTAGCATACAGTGCTATTTTAGTTTCAGGTGTACAATATAGTGATTCAACAATTCTATACATTACTCAGTGCTCATTACGGTAAGTGTACTCTCTATATGTGTTCTTTTAAAATTGCAAGGTAATGCTTTTATTTTTATGAAAACAAAAAATAAAAGAAAATAAATTGAATGGAAATAGAATAACAGAGCTTCAGATAAATGTTTATTTTAAAAATCTACATGATATAATTAACTAACAATTAGATTTTTGGGGCACCTGGTTGGCTCAGTTGGTGGAGCATGTGACTCTTCATCTTGGGGTTGTGAGTTCAAGCCCCACTTGGGCACAGAGATAACTTAAAAATCTTTAAGAAAATTTAGATTTTTCAGAGCACCTGGGTGGCTCAGTCAGTTAAGCGCCTACCTTCAGCCCAGGTCATAATCCTGGAGTCCCAGGGTGAAGTCCCACATCGCATTGGGCTCCCTGCTCAGCGGGGAGTCTACTTCTCCCTCTCCCTCTGCTCCTCCCCCAGCTCATGCTCTCTCTCTCTCGCTCACTCTCCCTCTCAAATAAATAAATAAAATCTTTTTTAAAAAAGTTTAGATTTTCAAAAGCACTAAGAATTTGGCACCATTTTGGTTTTAATACATGTTCATGTTTCAAATCTGTGTGATACATTTTGACACGTTTGGGAAATTTGAGAAAATGAGCCCTCAACCATTTATTTACTCCAACTTTCCCTTCACCATCCTGAGCTTTCTCACTTGTAATACTTTTGTTATTGTCAAGCTTTGTAACATTTATACACTCTCCTCTAACTCTAAACTTGAAATAGCATCAATTCTTAACTTCAAAATGATTTATTTTTCATCACCAGATTTACTCTCTCTGTGTCATTCCTGATTTCTTTAAGTCACACAACCAGCTAGTTATATTTTATAATCAAGTAGTTTTTGTTTGCGACTTTGATTTATAAGAAGGAAGTTTTATTTTCTGGATGTTACATGCTTTAGGATATTTTCTATTGTCTTTTCACTTGAAAGAGTGGACTGGGTATAAAATTCTTGAAAAAGTCTTTCTCTCACAGTGGGATACCTTTGATGCATAATCTTCTTGAGTTGAATGTTGATTTGTAGGAGACCTTGTGCGTGATTTGTTTTGCCTCTACCATGTTCATTTATATAGTTTTAATATATTTAATATTCAGTATTTTGCTACCATATATTTTGGCATTCAGCCTTTCATTTCAATGTTTCTAGAAACAATGTACCCTTTTGGTATACACACTGAAATCTTTATTTACGTGATGGCTTCTTCTGTTTTACATTTAAATATTTTTATGTTTTCTTTTTATTCCATATTTATCATTCCTGTAATCCCCGATTAATTTTCAGGTCTGATCTTTTCAGTTTTGTTTTGGTAATAATCTCAATCCTGTTAGCCATGTTCTTCATTATGTTTTCAGATCCCTGTTCATTTGTGTTAATTCTAATATGTCTGTAATCTCTGAAAATTTTTTTCTTCTTTGACTTTCCAGAGCTCTAGCAACTCATAATTTATTTCCTTTTCTCTACTGACATCTATTATGTTCTTTAAAACCTTTACATGGAACATTAAACGGTTTGTGTTGTTTTTAGGGGAGTAAAAAACCTTGTCACTAATTTCTTTAAGGTGATAAAAAACTACTTCTTGGGATGCTTTTTTTCATGGTATAGTTTTTCTTTTGTTGTACATCCTTTGTTGAGTGTATTTGTGTGTGTGTTATTTGTACAATGCATGCTGGTTTCATCATAATTATTCAAATTTGAATGTGAATGGCTACTAAAATTTTTTTGTGCAAAATGTCTTGGAAGTAATCACTTGTTATGGAGTTTAGCCTTTAGAGAATATTATGGACGTTACAAGAGTGTTGTAGGAAATGTTACTGACAGAAGGAGATTTGTGTATGGAGAAGAGTATTTACTACTACTTTTCTGATACTTAGTAGTGTTATAATTCCATGAATCAATTTTAAAAAATATTTAAATATTCTTTCACCAATAATGTCATTAAAATAAATAAAATACACTAGGGGGCGCCTGGGTGGCTCAGTCGTTAGGCGTTTGCCTTCGGCTCAGGTCATGATCCTGGGGTACCAGGATCAAGTCCCACATCGGGCTCCCTGCTCGGCGGGAGGCCTGCTTCTCCCTCTCCCACTCCCCCTGCATGTGTTCCTGCTCTCGCTGTCTCTCTCTGTCAAATAAATAAAATCTTTAAAAAAAAAAAATACACTAGGTATTGCTAGACATTTAAATGTTGATTGCGAACTTAGTGATACGCTTTTGAATGTATCTGTATGATGATAAGTCCAATATGTCAAAGGTCCTCAATTCCTTCCAATACCTTCACAATATACAGATTATTACTATGATAATAGAAGTTATTTTACCTATACAGTTAATCTAATATTAAATATCAACATTGAAGATTTGTTCTATTTCTTTATTAACTTTATACATGTCCAATTCTTCCTGAGGGTACAGAAAATGCTATCAGATCCCAAAGAAAAAGTACTGTGTCAGACTGCTGTTTGCAGGCTTTTATTTCATCTTTGAATGGGGTTTAAATCTTAGCCAAAATTTACTGGCTGGGTCCCACTATAGAGTTAAGATTCATTGCTAATTCAATTGGAATTTACAAATCCATGCCTGATCTCAGGTCGTGGTGTTTCTCTCTACTCACATTTCCATCAAGTTTTGATCTGGGCATATTTTCCTCAATTTAAAAGTTATTTCATAATACCTTATAGAAGTTTATTATTAGATACTAGTTTATCTGTATACACTCCAAGAAAATCGTGCATTTTGTCTGTGTGATCAATTCTTGAATCTGGATTTTTAGCTAATTTATCATCTTGTATCTCATTGCTGTACTCTCATGTGTCAGGTCATTGTGTGTGAACACCAGTGCTGATTACTCCTCCTGATTTTGTACAGTGCCTAACTTCCAGGAATTATGTAGGTTTTCCTACAGTTCCATGTAGCCAGTGTCCTGTGATTAAAGGAAATACAAATCTGTATAGCAACCCATAATTAAAAAGAAAACAAAAAAATAACAAATTCCCAACAGGTTGCCATTGTATTAAGCATATTGTTAGTCATCTTCTTGTATATTTATAATTAACTTTTGTACATTTTAAAATAACTTTTACATTTACTAGTATCATTATCTACTCAAAGATTTTCACAGATAAAACAAGTTCTAAATAATTGTAATTATTTTTTTCTTTTTGATTTTTCAGTTTTTCACAACTTGGCTAGTGAGAGTGTTTTTAGGGCACAGGTTTGATCTTTTAACTCTGCTGTAGATCTATTTTGAAGACATCTTTCCTTTCTGGAAATAAGGTCTTCCAATCCATTATTCATTCTTTTTCTGCCTCAAGACATTAAATCAGTTACTCCCTCCAACACACAATTATTTTGAATTGAAAAAGACTTTTAAAACTGTAGCAATTGGGATTATATTCAGGTACTGGTAACAAGGTCCAGAAATGACTTTTATTTAAACACATTAGGGTTTTATTTTTCTTATTCTCAGGAAGAGTTTCAGAAGGCAGCAGTCCAATATTAATTATAACATTAAATGGTTTTGCCTTCTTGTCACCCTCATGTCTCTGTTTTGACATATTGGAAAGTATCTCTGAGCAGAAATAAGTCTAGCTAAGTACCTTTTAAAATACATTGAATAATTATAACAACAATCATTCAATATTTTTTAAAAGTCCACATATTTCTTTTCATTATAAAATATTTCTTAACAGTGTCAATTCATGAGTGCTAGGAGAGTGGCTTGTTTTTTTCTACTGTTATTGAGATACCATTAACATATTATGTAAGTTTAAGGTGTATAGCATGGTGATTTGATATACATTTATATTGTGAAATGATTGCCAAATTACAGTTATTTAGAATATCCAGCACCTCATGTAATTAAAAATGTTTTATGTGATGAGAACATACAAGATCTACCCCTTTAGCAACTTTCAAGTATATAATACACTATAGTCATCATGCTATACATTAGATCACCAGAACTTACTCATCTCATAATTGAAAGTTTGTACCCTTTGACCAACATCTCCCCATTTCCCCCACCCCCTAGCACCTGGCAATCACCATTTTACTTTCTGTTTCTATAAGTTTGATGGAGTTATTTATAGATCCCACATATGTGTATTTGTCTTTCTCTGTCTGACTTATTTCAGCTAGCATAATACCCTCAAGGTCCTTCCAAGTTGTCACCAGTAGCAGGATTTCCCTTTTTAAGGTGAACAATATTCCTTTGTGTATATATACACAGTATTTTCTTTCTTTTTTTTTAAGATTTCATTTATTTATTTGTCAGAGAGAGAGAGAACATAAGCAGGGGGAGCAGCATGCAGAGGGAGAAGCAGGCTCCCTGCTGAGCAAGGAGCCTGCTGCGGGACTCAATCCCAGGGCCCTGGGATCATGACCTGAGCCAAAGGTAGATGCTTCCCAGGCATCCCAACATTTTCTTTATCCATTCATCTGTTGAATGTAACTTAGGTTGCTTTTACAGCTATTGTGAATAAGCCTGCAATGAATATGAAGGTACAGATACCTCTTTGAGAGAGTGATTTAAACTCCTTTGAATATATACACAGGTGTGAGATTGCTGGATCATATGGTATTTTTATTTTGAATTTTTTGAGGAACCTTTCTACTGTTTTCCATAATGGCAGTACCAGTTAACTTTCCCACCAACAGTGCACAAAGGTTCCCTTTTCTCCATATCCTCATCATCTTCATCCTTTATCTTTTTAATGGTAGCCATTCTAACAGGTGCGAGGTGATATCTCATTGTGGATTTGATTTGCATATCCTTGATAATGAGTGATGTTGAGCATCTTTTCATGTGTCTGTTGGCCATTTGTAGGTCTTCTTTGGAAAAATGTCTATTCCATTCCTCTGTCCATTTATTAATTGGGTTGTTCCTTGCTATTGAGTTATAGGAGTTTCTTATATATTTTATATATTAATCCTTTATCGGACATATGGTGTGCAAATATTTTCTCCCACCATAGGCTGTCTTTTCATTGTGTTGATTATTTTTCTACTTTGTGTAGAAGCTTTTTAAGTTTGATATAGTCCCACTTGATTATTTTTGCTTTTATTGCTTGTGCTTTCAGTGTCATATCCAAAAAATCATTCCCAAGACCAATGTCAGGTAACTTTCTTTGACATTTTCTTCTGAGATTTTTACAGTAAAGTAAAAACGTCTTTAAGTCTTTAATCCATTTCAAGTTAATTTTTGTGAGTGGTGTAAGAGAGGGGTCCAATTTCATTCTTTTGTATATGAATATCTAGATTTCCCAGCACCATTTAATAAAAAAACTATCTTTTTTCCATTGAGTATTCTTGGTTTCTTTGCCAAATATTAGTTAACCATATATGCATGCTTTTATTTCTCGGCTCTCTATTCTATTCTGTTGGCCCATGTGCCTGTTTTTATGCCAGTACCACTCTGTTTATTACTATACTTTTGTAGTGTAGTTTGAAATCAGGTAGTATGATGTCTTCAGTTTTATTCTTTTTTCTCAAGATTGCTTTGGGTGTTCAGGGTCTTTGAGGTTCCATTAGAAAATAAGGATTTTTTTTTTTATTTCTGTGAAAAATGCAACTGGAATTTTGATAGAAATTGCATTGAATTTATAGATGCTGTTCGGTAGAATTGACATTTTAACAATATTAATTCTTTCAACCCATGAACATGAGATGCCTTTCCACTTATTTGTGTCTTCTTTGATTTCTTCTATCAATATCTTATAGGTTTCAGAGTACAGATCTTTGACCTCCTTGGTTAAATTTATTTCTAAGTATTTTATTGTTTTTGATGCTGTTGTATGTGGGATAATTTTCTTTATTTCTCTTTCACATATCTTGTTGTTAGTTCATAGAAATGCAAGTGATTTTTGTACATTGGTTTTGTATCCTGTGACTTTATGGAATTCATTTAGCTATTCTAACAGTTTTTTGATAGAGTCTTTAGGGTTTTTAATATAAAATTGTGTCATCTGCACACAGAGACTGTTTTACTTCTTCCTTTCCAAATTGGATGCTTTTTGTTTCTTTCTCTTGCCTAGTTGGTATGGCTAGGATTTCTAGTACTATGTTGAATTAGAGTGATGAGCCTGGGTACTATTGTTTTGTTCCTGATTTTAGAGGAAAACTTTTCCATTTTTCACTGTTGAGTATGATGTTGGCTGTGAGTTTGTCATGTATAGCTTTTATTATGTTGAAGTATTTTCCTTCTATACCCAATTTGTTGAGAGCATTCCATGTAAGGGTGTTGAATTTTTCAAATGCTTTTTCTGCATTTATTGAGAGGATCGTATGTTTTTCTTCATCATTCTATTAATGTGGGATATCATGTTCATTGATTTGAGTGGGTTGAACTAGCCTTAATTCCCAGAAATCAATCCTACTTGATCATGCTGTATGATCCTTTCATGTGGTATTGAATGTGTTTTGCTAGAATTTTCTTGAGAATTTTTGCATCTATACTCATCAGGAATATTGATCTATAGTTTTCTTGTAGTGTCATTATCTAGATTTGGTATCAAGGTAATGCTGACCTCACAGAATGAGTTTGGGAGTGTTCCCTCCTCTTGAAGTTTTTTGGAAAAATTTCAGAAGGAGTAGTGTTAATTCTTCTTTAAGTGTTTGGTAGGATCCATCTGGTCCTGGGATTTTTTTTGGTTGGAAGATTTTGAATTATTGTTTCCATTTCTTAGTCTCCATTCTTCATTAAGACTTGTAACAGTCTTGGTAGGATTTATGTTTTTAGAAATTTGTCTATTTCTTCTGGGTTATGCAATTTGTTGGAATACACTTGTTCATGGTAGCTTCTTATTATCCTTTGTATTTCTGTGGTTTCAATTATAATGCCTCCCCTTTTATTTATAATTCTGTTATTTGAGTCTTTTTTTAAATCGGTTAGTGTAACTAAAATTTTATTATCTTTATCTTTTTTTAAAAAGATTTTATTTATGGGGCACCTGGATGTCTCAGTCGCTTAAGCATCTGCCTTGGGCTCAGGTCATGATCCCAGGGTCCTGGGATTGAGCCCTGTGTCAGGCTCCCTGCTTGGTGGTGAGCCTGCTTCTCCCTCTCCTTCTGCCACTTACCCTGCTTATGTGCTCCCGCTCTTGCTCTCTCTCTCTCAAGATTTTATTCATTTACTTGAGAGAGAGAAAGAGAGAGAGAGGAGGGGCAGAGAGGGAGGGAGAGGGAGAAAGAATCTGCAGCAGACTCCACACTGAGCACAAAGCCCCATGGGGGGCTCAGTCCCATGGCCACGAGATCATGACCTGAGCTGAAACCAAGAGTCAGACACTTAACTAACTGAGCCACCCAGGTGCCTCTATCTTTATCTTTTTTTAAGAAAAATAACTTTTCTATATTCTGATTAGTCTCTATTTTATTTATTTCTGCTCTATTATTTTCTTCCTTCTACTAACTTTGGACTTAGTTTGTTCTTGTGCAGTAACAGAACTGTATAAACTTTTTTAGAAAATTTGTGGAGGATGGGGTCACAATGTTGTATAACCTGACCATAAGAATCAATAACGGTGTTATACATTTTTATATATGTATAGCAAGTACACAGCACCTGTCAATTTGCCCAAAACTTATTTACAAAACTATGCTCATGTTTGTAGTTGTTAGCAGGTATGTAAGTAGCATATCACAAAGATGTAAAAATGAAAGTATAGCAAATTAACTGTAGTGATAATGGCATTTAGTTACACTTTGATAAAGGGAAATAGGCATGAGCCATTTAACCCAAAAATATCTATTCAACATAGCAACCAGAAATGGGTTTTTTGGAGTTACATATTATTTGGAGTAATATGTCAAAATATCACTGCTGAAGTGAGAAATAAACTTCATTTTGTTTCTTTGACTAAAGTTAGGAAAGGAAACACAAGGCTGGTTGGACAATTTGAGTTATGACATCAATATAATCTTACCTGAGATTCTTTACCTAGCCTATACCTCAAGACTTCAAAGGTGTTGTAATCCTTTCTGGGATCTGTCCTGGGCGCAGGTCTTCCAACAGTTGTAAGCAGTTCTACTTTTAGTCATGTAAACTCTAATAGAACTATAGGTCATTCTACCAATTCCAGATGTGAATTGCCACCTTTGGCTACTTCTCATGGAGGAAATTCTGAGGTTAGCACTGAGTTGCTACAATCTGTTTAACATTTTGAATGTCTGAGTTAAAATCATTATAATTGGTATGTCTTTGGGTACTGGTGTCTGGCACAGATCATCAACTAACACTGGAATAAGTAAAAGGATAACCTGAAAAGTGAACTACCACTACAGTGGCCAAGAAGTGATAATTGATTATGAAGAGCAATTACTGGAACACAAATGTTTTTTTATAAAGTAATTTTGTTTCTCTCATAATGACAAAGGAAAATCACATAAAATATGCAAAACACAGTTTTGATAAACTGATTATGAAAAACAATAATTACAACCCAGTGGAAAAAAACCTATTTGAAATGCTTAGTAAGGAGTGCACGAGACACACACCTCTCTCTCACCCATACACAAACATGCACATCACTGATATACTCAAGGAGCTTAGTATTTGTCCTTGTAAGTTCCTAAGTGCAACATATAGCACATCTTATCAACCAAAGGAGTGATCTTTCTTTTTCTTTTTTGCAAAGATATATTAGAGATATAATATCATATTATCATATATTATGATATATTATTATTTCATGATAAATTACTGGGTTTTATTGTTCACCTATATTTTATCCTACTTAGTGTTCATTCCCTATTATCTCATGGAATATATCATGGGTCACATTAAAAAATAGACTCAAAAGGGAATTGACATTAAATCATCAATATGAAAATGTTGATGTATCATTATAATGAAAATGTTCTCAGAGTATTTCATTCAACCCCACTACCCAAGTACAGATTCAGTGGCTTTGGTACTATTGATTTCCCAAGAAACCACCAGAAAACCTGTTAATCAAGGAAAACAAACTTAATTAGATATACTCTGCAAAGGAGGACACTACCTTGACAGAGTCTTAATATTATATTAGAATAGGGTGTCAGGAGATCAAGTGAAATCAAGTCGTCTGTGGGTCTTCCAAGGCAGGAAATTAGAGATTTGCGAGGTTTGGCTACAAGTTACGAGTGATGAACACTCCTAGGCAAGCATCTTGACATGAGTCTTGATGAGTCAACTCTTGTCTGATAAGTAAGTTGTTTGCTAATATAAACAATCTGTTTTTCCCAATGGATATCAGTTTGTCCAAATGAATAAACTGTCTGCCTGCACAAGTTGGTTTGTAACAATTTTCTGAAGCAAAAGACAAAGTAGCAGAGTACTGTAAGAGGAGTTTTTGTTATAAACAGTGCCTTACACTTCATCATCATCAGTATTTAAAATTAGTTAATCAAACAGAAAGATACAGGCAAAAATGATAGAATTGGTGGATATGAAATAGTCAGTGGAGACTGATCAGGAAGGAAAATGTTGTGCTTTCAGCAGATACTTGTTATATTCTGATTAGTACAAATTCTTTGATATAATCAATGAGTATTAATGAAACAAAAACAATCAACATTTTTGAAGCTTTCCCAGAAATTGGTAATTATCAGGAAGAGCAAATCCCATTTTTGTTATCTATTTATCAGGAAATTACCTATGTGAAGATCATATATACTTTAATTCACTCGTTTTGCACCCATTCGTAAGGTATACCCTGAAAGATTAAAGTGAGCCTCTCCTAAGGATAGTTTTTAAAAGAGAAATATGGGCAAAATAACTACAATGCCAACATTGTAATCGGTTCTGATAAACTATGACTGGATTCTATTAGGCTGATATATTACTTCTTCATGAATGTTAAATTAGTTTTATTTTAAAGATAGTAAACTTCAATAAAAATTATGATTCTCCACATATCATAAATTTATGTGACAGTTGGGGAAATATCCTGTTGAAAGAATGAGTATTAATTTATTAAACATTAGAGTGAATAACATTGAAGTTAATCCATTTTATTGACATTCTACAGAGCAGCAAAACATAAGAAATATTGATAGTCTTCCTTAACAATCTATAAGAGACCATAGCTATTCACTTGAATTTAAAAAATAGATCTGAAAATATTTGTGATCCTAAAAATTTGCAGTACATGATCTTTATTTAACTCTGGCAATCCTACCTTCTAAATGATTTTCACTCCTCATTGTGAGATGATTCAAAGTATACACACTTTTTACTTCCCCACCCGTCCCTAGCTTCTGGTTCCTATAAAGTTCTAGAACCAGCTCAGGCTATTTCTTACTGTATTAGTTTTCTGCTATTGCATAATAAATTACCACAGATACAGTGGCTTAAAGCAACACATATTTATTATCTTCCAGTTTCTATGGCCAAGAATCTGGACATGGTTTGGCAGGGTCCTGTACTCAGGCTGCAATCAAGATATCGGCCAGCTGGCATCTTATTGGATGCTTGACTAGAGAAGAATCTTCTTTCAAGCTTATTCAGGCTGTTGACAGAATTAATTTGCTTATGGCTGTATGACTGAGGTTTCTGGCTGCCTATTGGCTTTGGCTGGTGGACAACCACAGTTCCCTGCCACATGGCCCCTTTCATAGGCAGTTCATAACATGACTCTTTGTTCCTTCAAGGGAGAAATGTTCCACCAGGAGAATGTCTCTGTTTCTCTCTCTCTCTGCCTCTCTTTTTCTCTCCCTCTGCCTCTCTCTTTCTCTCTCTCTCATCTCCTTAGATTTAAACGTAACAAAACATTATCATTGGAGTAACATCTTATCATTTTTGTCATTTATTCATGTTAGAGAGAGAGCAAGCAAGTGTGAGGAGGGAGAGGGAGAGAGAATCTCGAGCAGACTCGGCGCTGAGCGTAGAGCTGGACACGGGGCTCAGTCTCACACTTCTGAGATCGTGATCTGAGCTAAAACCAAGGGTCAGACGCTTAACCCACTGAACCACCCAGACACCCCTCTATCATCTTTGTCATATTCTATTGGTTAAAATTAAGTCACAGATTCTCCCTACATTAAAGAAGAGAGGATCATATAAGGGTAGGACTCATTGGGGTTCACCTTAGAGTGTGTCTGCCACACATGTTATCCCCAAAATCAACTCTGAGGGCACTATAGAGATAAGAAGGTAGCATTGATTTGAGCAAAAATAACAACAACAAAAAGTTGGGAGATGCCTGGGGAGTCATAGGCTCCCTTAAATGGTGTCTGTTTACCAGGCGTGCTGCAGCTGGGGGCAGCCAGTAACCTGAGACAGAGATTAAAGAAAATGATGGAAGGAATATGTTAAGTTCTGTTTTGCCTCTCTCCTTTACCTTGAAACAACAGCCATCAGCTCTTTAGCAAAGAATTCTGCAGCAAAAGAATAGACCACTGGTGTAGAAAATAACAGTGCAGAACAAAAGTCCTGCAAGGATGAGTTCAAAATAACAGATGTGGACTAACCAGGCACTTATGGGAGTTCACTTCTCTATGCCCTCACACCCCAAGCCTAAAAGCCAATGGATTATAACCAACAGAGACCATCTCCACCCATGCTGCTTTTTCTGAAGACTTTAAAGTGAAAGCCTGGCCAGAGGGGTTATTTCATTGAGTGGCAGCTGTTGGGAGTGACATACGGTGCTTCTGGGGTTGCAGATATTCTGCCTCTTTTTGAAATATTCACCCTGAGGAGCTGTCCAAGACTTTGACTTTGACTTTATTCCAATAGCAAGCAGAAGAGCTGACACTATCAGGGCACATGAGCTCACAGACCAAGTATATTAGATACCGAATATACAGTCACTTTCAAAAAAAGGCACCAATCCAAGCAAAAGACATCATATGAAACAGAACAGAAGCACCAAACATTTAAGCATGCTTAAATAGTTAGAAGATGATATAAGCAATAAAAATCGTTAACAGTGAAACTTCAGTAAGAACCAAGTGGGAACATTTGATATAAAATCTGCAGTATTTGAAATAAGAATACAATAGTTAGTTAAATAGTAAGAAAAGGGGAGCCTGGGTGGCTCAGTCGCTTAAGTGGCCCGGCCGATTCTTGATTTCTGTTCAGGTCATGATCTCAGGGTCCTGGTGGATCAAGACCCACGTGGGATTCCGTGTTCAGCAGGGAGTCTGCTTGAGATCCTCTTCGTCTTCCTCTGCCCCCTCCCAGCTTCCACTCTCTCTCTCTCGCTCTCTCACTCTCTCTGTAATAAATAATCTTTAAAAAAAACAGTGTTGATGAAATCTAGAGAGTAACTTAAAAAAAATCAAAATATAAAACCAATGTTTGAAGAACTAGTATCTAAAAATTACCCAGAATTTAAGAAAAACGGATCAAAACTAGATTTACAGTATTTCTAGAGAGTTAAGGGAAAATAAAGCCACACCTAGACACATTATAATGTGGAACGCCGATGACAGATACAATTTTTAAATGATACTAAGTGGAAAGAAAATAACCTACAGAAAAATAAGATTGAATCATTGTATCAGAATTATCAACAGCAAAAATCACACAAAAAAATGAAATGTTATAAAATAACTAGAGGAAAATGTTTAGATCAAGAATGCAATATTGAACCTCAAATTCATTCAAATGTGAGAGCATAACAAAAAATAATTTTCAGAAATAATGTCGGAATGGGGTGCCTGGGTGGCTCAGTTGGTTAAGCATCTGCCTTCGGCTCAGGTCATGATCTCAGGGTCCTGGGATCCAGCCCTGCGTCGAGCTCTCTGCTCAGCGGGAAGTCTTCTTCTCCCTCTCCCTCTCCCTCTGTGCTCTCTCTCTCTCTCTCTCAAATAAATAAATAAAAATCTTTAAAAAAAAAAAAAAGAAAGAAATAGTGTCAGAATGTTAGCCAAAAAAAGAATTATATATACACCTGGAAAAATTATAAAAGAAAGGAACCCAGAAATACATTTCACTATGTAAGAAATGTAAGAATGGTATAATCTTTTAGTAGACTTTTTGTGGTCTTAAAAATAAATAAAAGCTAATTCCTCAAAGGGATGAAAGTGATGTATATAATATCAACCTAGAAATAAAATCCAGACAATTTTAACATAATGGGAGATTTCAAATGCAAGTATAAACGGGACATATTTAAGTATTTGCCTCTTAAATATCTAACTGTTAAGGGATAAAGCTTTATATGCTTAAAACTTAAAAATGAAAAGATTTTCATTTTGATTCAAGTTTGGATGTAGAAAGTCAGAAGAAAGTGTTGCCTTCACCCTAAGAACTAGAAACTGAAGACAAAGAAAAACTTATATGAGCTAAGCTCGACAGAGTGAAAAGCCCTTCTTAGCAAAAAGGAGACCCACAGCTGTTCTCATGTTTCGTAGAGAGAAAGAAGAGGAATCCACCATAGTTGTAGGGTGCGGAGATACTAGCTGAATTTGTACAGAACTTTTAATATTGGGCGATAAGACAGATTCTAACGTGGAGGTCCCCCAGCCCCAGAGCAACTATATACTCATCTGCCAGCAATTTTCCCTCAGGTGTTCACTGAATGCTCAGTGGTAGTACACTATATACTAATGCAATTTAGAAAATATATTAAATTGATCAATTTTAGAAAAATGTTATACACGCCCAGATAGATACATTGATTGATCTCTACCATACAGCTTAGGAAAGTGAACATGATAAATATTTTTGAAATCCCACTGGTCAATATCAGTAAGTATGATTAATATTTTTTAAATCCCACTGTGAATCTTTCCTATTCTCTGGAGTTAACTACTATCCAGAACTGTCCATGGGTTATTTGTTTTATTTCACAGTTTTATAATGTGTCATTAATTTTGCAAATTTTTAACCCTTATATAAATGGAGTCTCATAATTCTTTTTTTATAGCTTTCTTTATTTCTTTTTTTTTTTTGAAGATTTATTTATTTGCCCTAGAGAGAGAGAGCATGCAAGTCAGGGGAGGGGCACAGGGAGAGGGGGAGAAGCAGACTCCAGGCTGAGCATGGAGCACAACAAGGAGCTTGATCCCATGACCCCCAAGATCATGACCTGAGCCGAAATCAAGAGTCAGGAGTCCAACTGCTGAGCTACCCAGGCGCCCCTCTGTAGCTTTCTTTTAATTTCAGTAATATAGTCATTCATTTTGTTTTGTTATTTTTTCTCATTCATTTTCCCATAGTAATCAGTGCAATAAATGTATCACCATATATTTATCCATTCTTCTGGTGATGATCATTCAGATTGTTGTAGATTGCCTGCTATTACAAACTATGGTACTATCAAGATGTTTACTTTTTCCTTTGTGCAAATGTGCAAACATTTATCTAGATTATAGATGTATAAAATTGGAACAGCTGATATTCAGTTTTAAAAGTGTGTATACCAATTTGTGAGAGTTTCTGATGAACAATATTTTTGGCAATGCAAGATACTACACAATTTTTATTAAAGCTTTACAATCTTATAAAATTACATCTTATCCTGTGTGTCTTTTTGTTTTCATTACCTGATTACTGACAGAATTGAACATATTTTCATATACTTACTGGTCATGTTTTCTGTCTATGAAATGTCTGCTGAAAAGTTTTATTAGCTTTCTAGGGGATACATGTCTTGTTTTTGCAAGAGTTCATCATGCGTTCTAGATTAAAATTTTATTTCATTGTAAGTGTTACAAGGCTCTTTCCCCTTTTGACCTTTTTTTTTAAAGGCTGCGGACATTTTTTTATTATTGTGGTAAAAAACACTTAATATTATATTTACCATCTTAACCATTTTCAAATGTACATTTCAGTAGTGTTAAGCATATTGGCAATGGGCCCGTGGCGGAAGGGAGTGCCTGGCAGGAGAGGGCGGGGAGGGCAGGGAGGGGGGGTATGGCTCCACCCCTCTCTCCCCATCCCCCCACCCCACCACCTGACAGCTTGTGGGATTGATAAGGAGCGTTCATTCTGGCTTCTTTCCCTCAGGCCTTGGAACTTGATGGTATACATCTTGCAGCAGTCAGATGCACTAGGTGGAGTTGGGGTGATTTCTCCTGTCCCTTCCCCATTTCAAATTTGACTGTGTCACTTAAAAAATGTTCGGGGCGCCTGGGTGGCTCAGTTGGTTAAGCGACTGCCTTCAGCTAGGTCATGATCCTGGAGTCCCTGGATGGAATCCCGCATTGGGCTCCCTGCTCGGCAGGGAGTCTGCTTCTCCCTCAGACCCTCCCGACCCTACCCCCTCTCATGTGCTCTCTCTCAGTTTCTCTCTCTCAAATAAATAAATAAAATCTTAAAAAAAAATAAAAATAAAAACAATTAAAAATGTTCGAAATGTTGTGCAACAGATTCCTAAAACTTTTTCGTCTTGCAAAACTGAAACTCTATACCCATTAAACCCCATGAAATACTAATTACCCTCCCCCCCCAGCTCTTGACAACCATTTTTTATAATTTTCTCATTCTGTGATTTTGACTACTTTTTTTTTTTTTTTTGCATTTCTTTTTCCTTTTTGTTTTGTTTTGTTTTCTTAAGTAGGCTCTAAGCCCAGTGTGGGGCTTGAACTCATGACCTGGGGATCAAGAGTTGCATGCACTGCAAACTGAGCCAGTCAGACACCTCTGATTTTGACTATTTTAGATACTTCATGTGAGTGGGATCATACAGTGTCTTTTTGTGACTGGCTTATTTCACTTAGCATAATGTCCTTGGGGGTTCATCCATATTTTAGGATGTTGTAGGATTTCCTTATTTTTTAAGGTTGCATACTATTCTATCTTATGTATATATCTCACTGTCTTCCTTCATTTATCTTTTGATGGACATGTGTATTGCTTCCATCTCTTGGCTATTGTGAATAATACTGCAGTGAATGTTGATGTACAAATATTTCCTTGAGATCCTGCTTTGAATTCTTTTATATATTTAACAAGAAAATAGAATCGCTAGACCACGTGGTAATTCTATTTTTAATATTTTGAGGAGTCTCCATACTGTCTTCCCATAATGGTTGCATCATTTTCCATTCCCACCAACAAGATGCAGGGATTCCAGTTTCTCTGCATCCTTGTCAACCTTTATTTCTTGTTCTTTTTATAGTGGCCCTCCTAACTGATTCTGATTTGCATTTCTCTTGTAATTAATGATGTTGAGCATCTTTTCATATGTTTGTTGTCTACTTGTATATATCTTCATTTGAGAATTGCTTATTCAAATTCTATTTATTTATTTATTGAATTTATTATTTTTTTTAGATTATTTATTTATTTATTTGACAGAGAGAGACACAGAGAGAGAGGGAATACAAGCAGGGGGAGTGGGAGAGTGAGAAGTAGGCTTCCTCTGGAGCCTCATGTGGGGCTCGATCCCAGGACCCTGGGATCATGACCTGAGCCAAAGGCAGACGCCTAACGACTGAGCCACCCAGGTGCCCTAGAATTGTTTATTCAAATTCTTTACCCATTTTTTTAATCATGTTGCTTTGTTGTTGTTGAGTTGTAGGAGTTCCTTATATATTTTGGATATAAACCACTGATCAGATCTATGATTAGCGAGTATTTTCTCCCATTCTGTAGGTTGCTTTTCCACTCTCCTGATTGTTTCCTCTGATTCACAAAAGTTTTTAAGTTTGATTTAGTGCCATTTGTCTATTTTTGCTTTTGTAGCCTGTGCTTTTGGTGTTGTATCTAAGAAATTATCGCCAAATTCAATATCCTAAAGTTGTTCCCCTGTATTTTCTTCCAAGAACTTTGTAGTTTTAGGTCTTCCATTAAGGTCTTTTATCCATTTTGAGTTAATTTTTGCATATGGTGTAAGGTAAGGTCTAACTTCATTTTTTGGAATGTGGAAATCTGGTTTTTCCACTGTCATTTGTTGAAAAAAACATCTTTTCTCCATTGTGTAGTACTAGCAACCTGGTAGATCTTTTGACCATATGTGCAAGGATTAATTTCTTGTCTCCATTCTGTTCCATGGGTCTAAATGTCTGTTTGTATGCTTGTGTAACATTTATTTGATTATTGGAGTTTTGTAATATGTTTTGAAATCAGGAGGTGTGAGGCCTCCAACTTTGTCTTCCTTTCTCAGGATTTTTTTTTACTTTTCAGAAACCCTTGAGATTCCATATTAATTTCAGGATTTTTTTTTTTTTACAATTTTTGCAAAAAAGACCATTGGCATTTTGATACAGATTGCATTGAATATGTAAACTGCTTTGAGTAATATGTATAATATGGATTTTAACAATATTAAGTCTTATAACTGACAAATATGGGGTATCTTCTCATTTATTTTTATGTTCTTTGATTTTTTTTATCACAGTTTTATAGTTTTCAGTGTACAAATATTTTGCCTCCTTGGTTAAATTTATTCCTTTTTTTTTAAAGATTTTATTTATTTATTTGACAGAGAGAGACAGCGAGAGAGGGAACACAAGCAAGGGGAGTGGGAGAGGGAGAAGCAGGCTTCCCGCCAAACAGGGAGCCTGATGTGGGGCTATATCCCCGGACCTTGGGATCATGACCTGAGCCGAAGGCAGATGCTTAACGACTGAGCCACCCAGGCGCCCCTGTTAAATTTATTCCTAAGAATTTTATTCTTTTTGATGCTATTGTAAACATTGTAAACAGAGTTGTTTTTTTATTTCTTTTTTGGATTGTTGTTTTCTTATTTTCTCAATTTCATTGTTAGTGTATAGAATGCAACCAATTTTGTGTGCTGACTTTGTATCCTGAAACTTGGCTGAAATTTATTAGTTTTAACAGTTTTTTTGGTAGTATCTTTAGCGCCTTCCAGATAAAAGATTATGTCATCTGTGAACAGAGATAATTTTACTTCTTTTCCAAGTTTGCTGCTTTTTATTTTTTTCTTTTATAATTGTTCTGGCTAGGGCATCAAGTACTATTTTGAATAAATGTGGTGAAAGTGAATATCCTTGCTTTTTTTCTGATCTAGAGTAAAAGCTTTCAGTCTTTGAGCATTGACTATGATGTTAGCTATGTGCTTTCCATATATGGCTTTTATTACTTTGAGGTAGTTTCCTTCTATTCCTGCCTTGTTGAGAGTTTTCCTCATGGAAAGGAGTTGGATTTTTTCAAATGATTTTTCAGCATCAATTGAGATGATCATGTTTTTTTTTCTTTATTCTGTTAATGTGTGGTGTTAATTGTTTCATACATTGAACCATCTTTGCATCTCAGGTATAAATCCCACTTGATCATAGCGTATGATCCTTAAGATTCTGTCAAATTTGGTTTGGTAGGTTTTTTCTTCTTTTCTTGAAGATTTTTACATCAATATTCATCATGGGTATTGGTCTATGGTTTTCTTTTCTTATTGTGTCTGTCCGTTTTTGGTATCAGGTTAATCGTAGCCTCATAGAATTAGTTTAGGAGTTTTCTCTTCTCTTTAATTTTTTGTAAGAGTTTGAGAAGGATTAGTCTTAATCCTTCCTTAAATATTTGCTGGAATTTTCCAATGAAACCATATGGCCCTGAGCTTTTCTTTGTTAAGTATTTTGATTACTGATTCAATTTCCTTAGTATTTGTAGATCTGTTCAGACTTCATTTTTTCATGATTCAGGCTTGGTAGGTTGTATGTTTCTAGGAATTTGTCCCATTTCTTTTAGGTTATCTAATTTTTTTGCATATAATTTTTCATACTATTCTAATTCTTTATATTTCTGTGGTATCAGTTATAATGTCCCCTTTTAATTTTAGTTATTTGCGTTTTTCTCTTTTTTTCTTTGTTATGCTAAGAGTTAGTCAGTTTTCTTGATCTTTGGAGAAAAAAACAACTCTTGGCTTTCTTAATTTTAGTTATTTACATTTTTCTCTTTTTTTCTTTGTTATGCTAAGAGTTAGTCAGTTTTCTTGATCTTTGGAGAAAAAAACAACTCTTGGCTTTCTTTAGTTTTTCTATTATATTTATATTCTCTATTTTGCTTATCTCTAATCTTTATTACTTCCTTTTTTCTGGTAATTTTAGATTTAATTTGTTCATCTTTTTCTAGTTTCTTGGTGTAAAGTTGGGTTGTTGATTTGAGATCTTTTTCTTTCTTTCTTTCCTTCCTTCTTTCTTTCCCTCTTCCTTCCTTCCTTCCTTCTTTCCCTCCTTCCTTCCTTCCTTCCTCTCTTTCTCTCTCTCTCTTTCCTTCTTTCTTTTTTGTAAGCATTTACACCTATGAACTCTCTCACAGTACTGCTTTTGCTGCATCCCATAAGTTTTGTTTTGGGTTTGGTCTTGTTTTCATTCTTCTCAAAATATTTTCTAAATTCCCTTGTAATTTCTTCTTTGATTCATTGGATATTTAAAAATGAGTTTTTTGATTTCCATATATTTGTGTATTTTCCTGTTTTCCTTCTGCTGTCAATTTCTAGTTTCCTTCCATTGTAGTTAGAGAAGATACTTTATATGATTTCAGTCTTCTTGAATTTGTTAATACTTGTTTTGTGGCTAATATGTGGTCTATTTTGGAAAATATTCCTTGTGCACTTGCTAGGAATATTTATTTTGCTGATGTTAGATGGAGTATTCTGTACATGTTTATGAGGTCCAATTGGTCTAAGATGTTGCTTAAGTCCTCTGTTACCTTATTGATTTTTTATGGTTGTTTTATGCATAAGTGAAAGAGGGGCATAGAATTCTCCTACTATTATTATGTTGCTGTCTATTTCTTGGTTCTATGAATGTTTACTCCATATATTTGGGAGCTCTACTCGTAGGTGTATAAATATTTATAAATGTTATATCTTTCTGGTGAATTAACCCTTTTATCACTGTATAATGTCCTTTGTCTCATGACAGTTTTGGCATAAAATCTATTTTGTCTGATGTAACTATGGCCACCACTGTTTGCTTTAGGTTCCAATTTGCATGAAATATCTTTTTCTCTCCTTTCACTTTCAGCCTATGTGTATCCTTAGATCTAAAATGGGTCTCCTATAGACAACATTTTGACAATATTTTTCTTAATCCAATCAACCAATCTCTGTCTCTTAATTAACAAGTTTAACCCACTTTCATTTAAAGTAATTGCTGATAGGGAAGGACCTATTAGTGCCATTTTGTTAATTATATTCTGTGTGCCTTGTAGCTTTTTTATCCCTTTTTTCTTGTCTTGTTGCTTTCTTTTGTGTTTCATTTATTTTTTTGTAATGATAAGTTTTGATTCCCTTCTTATTTCTGATTTATAAACCTGTGTTACATTACTACAGGATTCTATAATTGTCTCTATATTTACTTTTACCAGGGAGTTTTATATTTTCACATTGTTTTGTGCTGCTTGTAGCCTCTATTCATTTCAACTTGAAGGATTCCCTCCATCAGGAAAAAAACAAATTAAAAACACAATTTTACATATTATATACACACTAAGATGACTGAAATTTTAAAATCTGATAATACCAAGTTTTGGTGAAGATGCACAACAACTGGACCTTTCATACTTCACTGATAGGAATGCAAAATTGTACAACTTTAGAAAACGGTTTGACAGTTTCATATTAAATTAAATATAGATTTCACAATGACTCAGCAATCCCACTCCTAAGTATGTACCTAAGAGAAATGAAAACATACATGTACCCAAAGATTTGTACTTAAAGGTTTATGGCAGCTCTATTAATAATAGTCAAAAAATATATGAAAACATTTTGGTACTTCTATTCAGTAGAATCCTACAGAGCAGTAAAATGTGATGAACTGATAGATACACAAATATGAGTGAAACTTAAAGCATACTGTTTGACTCCATATATATGAAATTCTAGAAAAGATAAAATTATAGTTACAGAAAGCATATCAATAGGTACCAGAGACCAATGGTTTGAGAGGGGAATTGACTTCAGTTGATCACAAGAGAATATTTTGGGCTGATGGAAATGTTCTATATTATGATATTGGTGGGCATCTCACAACCAAAAAGATGTCAAAACTCACTGAATTGTACACATAAAATTAATGACTTTTTTGCATGTAAACTATATTTCTGTAAAATCGATTTTAAAATTAAGTATGGAAATGACACACTTTGAAAACAAAAAGATCTCAGAGAGTTATGCTGAAATTGTAAAAAGAGAGGGAACATTTGCATATATGGATGTCTTGCATACTCTGGATTCATTGAATGTATTCATGCCTTTTGGTAATAGTTAAAGGAAAATACCTTAATAGTGTCTTATGAATTTTGGAAACTTTGGAAGTTAATAAAGAGTTTATTTTTAATAATTCAATTGGCCTAGTGTTGAAATTGAATTAATAAGTTTTTAGTATTTATTACATTGGTAACAAATCAAAACTCATCATTTAAGTGCAAATGATCAATTTGGTCTTATAGGCAGTCATGTTATGAAGCTACCTAACAGGCAATTTAAAGTTAAAATGTCCCAAATACAACTTTTTAACTTCTTGATCTGCAGCTCTACCAATATGTGTCTTCCTGTCTATTCAGGAGCAGTCCTTAATTTAGAAGACTTACTTAACTTTTTTTCCTACCGACTACATAAAATCCATCAACATATTTGGCTAGGACTATTTTAAAATATCCTCTGAATCCAGTCACTTCTTATAAGCTGTATCACAACAATCATATTTTCAATCCCAATTAGCTCTTGCCTGAACAATTGTAGCAGCTTTCTACCTGCATTCAGTTCTTGCTCCTCCATAACCCATTCCCTACAAAATCACCACACTGACCTTTTAAAAAGCTAAATTAGATCACTCCTATCCTCTACAAATAACCTAATAATGGCTTTCCACAATATTTAAAATATCCCAGGAGTTTTTCAAGATTCTAGCACCCCTTATGTCATACTATAAGGTATTTCCTTTTTTATTGTTAAAAAGAGCAAAATTCAATGAGTTTGCTTTATTAAAAGATTTTAGACTTTATAAATATGAACTTGGACTAAATTGTTTTGTATATATACATGCACGAACACACACACATACACACCCTTTCTTTAATTCACTTACTTTATGTATTGTACTTATAACAGTCCCTGGCATGAGTTACTTACTCAATAAACATGAATTAAGTAGAAAAGTGAATTAATGAATGGGAATGTAGTTATGTCTAAGTCTGAAATCTCTTATTTAGTGAACATCAAATTACCTAACATTTTAATTTAACTTATCCTGTTATTTATGCTATAAAATGATATAATTGTGTATGTATTAGGTTGTGAACAAAACACCAAAATCATCATCATCATTATGCCAGAGTACTTCTCCAGAAGAATTTTATAGACACAGTTAAATAAAAATAATCGCTTAGGCCAAATTACAGAGACCTGAATTGTAGACACATGTTATACATAAAAGCACAAATGTAGTTTTCCCCATACTACTTAGTCCTTATTAAAGAGACCCTCATATGATTCCCAAGTCCAAACAGCAATCAAACTTTACAGAGTTATTGAGTGGCTTAGGGTTTAGGATAGGGAAAATTCACAAATCATTTCACGAACCAAAGCATAAAGCTGGGAATGATTCATTATCTAATCTATTAAGTTAGCAGTTCTCTATGTGTACTATGGGAAACTCTGGGGGCCAGTGAGAACTTTTCAGGGGATCTGTGAGGTCAAAACTATTTTCACAGTAATACTAAGATGTTATTTGCCTTTTCACCTCATTCTCTCATTAGTGTACTTTGAAGTTTTCCAACGGCTACCTGAAATGACATTGCAACAAATTGGACATAGAAGAAGATATGAGAACCTAGCTATCCTATATTAAGCCAATAATTCAAAAGATTTGCAAAAAGAAAAAGAAACATTCTTTTCACTAAATTTTTGTGGAAGTATATTTTTCATAAAATGTTTTTGATTAATGTGAAAAGAGCTTATTAGTGTTGTTTAAAATGAAATAATGTATGTTTTAATTTCTAATATGGTAAATATTGATAGATGTAACACACACAAACAAAAGCCCCTTTGGGATCTTCAATAATTTTTGTGTGTGTAAAGGAGTCCTGAGACAACATACATTGAAAAATGCTGTATTAAGAGAATCTTTAGAAAATCTTTGCTTTTCCATCACTTATTCTCCTCCCATCTCCACTTCCATCAGCACAAAGAAATAATATCACATTAGATTATTAGGTAAAAATAAGATAAAGAATGCAAAAACTTATCATAATGCTCAAGAAAAGATAGCTATTGTTATAGTAAGCAGAATCATGGTTTAGAATGGGAAAGTGTTATTTTAAAATCACATTTCAGATATGTACCTGTATAGCATGACTAAAAACAGACCTAAGGTGATATCTAGCTACATATACCCTTTTCTACATAGTATCAAGTGATAATTTTTACTGTTTTTTTCACGTCAGACACTTTTTGTTAAGTAGATATAGCCTTAAACTACAAATGCAGCCAAAAAAAAAAAAAAAACTTCAACCCAGATCTAAAATTTTAATTTCATTTAGGACTAAACGGGTCCATCATATTCAAATTTGAGGGCAAAGGGTCTCAAAATGCCTTCTTCCTTTTTCGAGGTATTCTTTCAGATAATTACACATTTTCATTTTATGGTACATGGTAAAGGAAGGGAATATTATTTCATGTACAAATGCAAATTTGTATAAGAACTATTGGCAAGACTCTTAACGAGAGTTGTTGGTTAAAAAGTCATAGTATGTTGGGCTGTTTAACAAATTACTTCTAAAAACCAAGTTGCCTGGCAGTGGTTATTTGCAGTCATCTGTAAATATTTGACTTAATTTTATTTTTTATACCTAGAGAGAAACTAGAGAAAAATGATATTAAAACACGGTCCCATGAAACACAGAAAAATGAGGTAGAGGAACAAGACTGAATATTGCTTTCTTCTCTAGGCCTTACAACCTATTCACTCTATACTTTCTGAACAAATGAAAAATCACAAAATTGTTTATATCACATATATATGATTTATTAGTGATATAAAATTAATGGATGACCTGCTAGCACACATCACTGAAGTCAAGTTTACCCTAGAGTTATTTGGCAAATTCTGACTTCATATGAAATGATAAAGGTCAATATAGTCATTCTGTGTTACATAAAAACATAAGCTTAAATAACTATTGTCCATAGACTGGGGGGACAGGAGAATGGACTAGTTCTATGGCACTTTGTATAAATATGCTGTCAGTGGGCCATGAGATCTGTTTTTCCTCAACACCAGCAGTTAGAAGTTGGAATACTTACTTAATATAGTTTTTAAAGCAATACTGTTTTGGATTATAGAATTGATGCATGCATTTCAAAGAATTTAAAAGCTAAAGAAAATATAAATATGGAAAGAGAAGTTACCCTTAATCTAAAAAAAAAAAAAAAAAAAGGAAAAAAAAATTTACCATAAACAAAAAAAAAAAAAAAAAAAAGGAAGCTGAAGTTGATACAGGGAGTGGTGCAACAGATTCTAACTGGCAGGAAAGAACCTGGAAAGAAAAGTAGTTTTAATATCATCTAAAAGAAGATTGATATTTAAGATAAATTTGAAGTCCCAATGATAAGAAGGTGAAGGAACATTCATTAATGTATAATAATAGTGTATTCATGTAGTAGTAAATGAAAAAATATAGTAATTAAAATTGAATGAATATTCAAACTTGAACACAGTATTTACTGCATATTCCAAGTAAGATATTCTGGGTAAGATGACCTTTGCCTATATAGAAATTTATTACAGAGGTGCCAGGATGGCTCAGTCAGTTAGCTGTCCAACTTCAACTCAGGTCATGATCTTGGGGTCCTGGGATCGAGCTGCCTGTTGGGCTCCATGCTCAGTGGGGAGTCTGCTTGAGGATTCTCTCTCTCCCTCTCCCTCTGTGCCTACCCCCGGCTCATGTGCTCTCTCTCAAATAAATAAATAAATAAATCTTTAAAAAAAATTTTATTACCTCCCTAAAGAAAGAATATATTAATGAAAAGGACTTGGCTTGCCATGAATGCACAGAAAAGCTGAAGTAGTATAAGAAATACTGATAGAACTCATCAAAGCACTATCCAGGGGAGAAGTTTTTTGTTGTTGTTTTTTAAAGATTTCTTTATTTATTTTTTAGAGAGAGAGAACGCGCATGCTTGTGCAAACTGGGGGGAGGGGCAGAGGGAGGGAAAGATAGAATCCTCAAGCAGACTCCCCAAAGAACACGGAGCCCAAAGCAGGACTCGATCCCAGGACCCTGAGATTGTGACCTGAGCTGAAATCAAGAGTCAGCTGCTCAACAAACTGAGCCACACAGGCGCCCCCAGGGGAGGTTTTGACCAGCATATTCTGAATAGTAGAATCTCAAAGCAAAGCTATCCCTCCTAATTTTATTATATCATAATTTTAATATGATGAAATTAAACATTCTAAAAAGCATTTTGAAATCATTCTTCCTTTATTCCTTGCAGACTAAACAACCTTTTGAGAACAGATGGTATCAAGCATAAATCTATCTACATGGAAACACATTGGTGGTTACGGGAATACAGTTATGCCATGGCAGTTGTAGTCTTTTTGAACTCAGACCTCCTTTCCAGGAGCACTAACAATTTTTTTAAAAATTTTTATTGTTATGTTAATCACCATACATTACATCATTAGTTTTTGATGTAGTGTTCCATGATTCATTGTTTGTGCATAACACCCAGTGTTCCATGCAGAATGTGCCCTCTTTAATACCCATCACCAGGCTAACCCATCCTCCCACCCGCCCCCTCTAGAACCTTCAGTTTGTTTTTCAGAGTCCATCATCTCTCATGGTTCATCTCCCCCTCCGATTTCCCCCCCTTCATTCTTCCCCTCCTGCTTTCTTCTTCTTTTTTTTTTTTCTTAACATATATTACATTATTTTTTTCAGAGGTACAGGTCTGTGATTGAACAGTCTTGCACAATTCACGGCGCTCACCATAGCACATACACTCCCCAATGTCTATCACCCAGCCACCCCATCCCTCCTACCTCCCCCCACTCCAGCAACCCTCAGTTTGTTTCCTGAGATTAAGAATTCCTCATATCAGTGAGGTCATATGATACATGTCTTTCTCTGTTTGACTTATTTCGCTCAGCGTAATACCCTCCAGTTCCATCCACGTCGTTGCAAATGGCAAGATATCATTCCTTTTGATGGCTGCATAATATTCCATTATATATATATACCACATCTTCTTTATCCATTCATCTGTCGATGGACATCTTGGCTCCTTCCACAGTTTGGCTATTGTGGACATTGCTGCTATAAACATTGGGGTGCACATACCCCTTCAGATCCCTACATTTGTATCTTTGGGGTAAATACCCAGTAGTGCAATTGCTGGGTCGTAGGGTAGCTCTATTTTCAACTTTTTGAGGAACCTCTATACTGTTTTCCAGAGTGGTTGCACCAGCTTGCATTCCCACCAACAGCGGAGGAGGGTTCCCCTTTCTCCACATCCCCGCCAACATCTGTCATTTCCTGACTTGCTAATTTTAGCCATTCTGACTGGTGTGAGATGGTATCTCATTGAGGTTTTGATTTGGATTTCCCTGATGCCAAGCGATGTTGAGCACTTTTTCATGTGTCCGTTGGCCATTTGGATGTCTTCTTTGGAAAAATGTCTGTTCATGTCTTCTGCCCATTTCTTGATTGGATCATTTGTTCTTTGGGTGTTGAGTTTGATAAGTTCTTTATAGATTTTGGATACTAGCCCTTTATCTGATATGTCATTTGCAAATATCTTCTCCCATTCTGTTGGTTGTCTTTTGGTTTTGTTGACTGTTTCTTTTGCTGTGCAAAAGGTTTATGTGGTATATATACACAATGGAATATTATGCAGCCATCAAAAAAATGAAATCTTGCCATTTGCAATGACGTGGATGGAACTGGAGGGTATTATGCTGAGCGAAATAAGTCAATCAGCTAAAGACATGTATCATAGGATCTCACTGATATGAGGAATTCTTAATCTCAGGAAACAAACTGAGGGTTGCTGGAGTGGGGGGTGGGGTGGGAGGGATGGGGTGGCTGGGTGATAGACATTGGGGAGTGTATGTGCTATGGTGAGCACTGTGAATTGTGTAAGTCTGTTGAATCATAGACCTGTACCTCTGAAACAAATAATACATTATATGTTAAAAAACAAATGAAGAAGATAGCAGGAAGGGAAAAATGAAGGGGGGAAAATCGGAGGGGGAGACGAACCATGAGAGACTATGGACTCTGAGAAACAAACTGAAGGTTCTAGATGGGAGGGGATGGGGGCATGGGTTAGCCTGGTGATGGGTATTAAAGAGGGCACGTACTGCATGGAGCAGTGGGAGTTATACGCAAATAATGAATCATGGAGCACTACATCAAAAACTAATGATGTAATGTATGGTGATTAACATAACATGATAAAAAAATTAAGATAAATTTAAGTAAATAAGTGAGATTTAATATCAAACTATGTGGATGCAAAATTAAAATTCTGTTTTAACTTGGTTAGAAAAAACTAAAAAAATTTTTTTAAAAATTTTTTTTAATGATGGTTAACCACCTGGATTAACTCACAAATGTTGATTTCATTAGTAACATAACTGATTTATATAAGCTAATATTTATGTATGACGTGAAGCCAAAGGGAAATGGTGATTTCCCATTTGGGTTTCCCAAATATATTTCCTCACCTCTTGACAACTCTAAATAGGTTCACAGGGATGGTTTCTGTTCTAACTTTTCAGGACACAGGATCCCAGTGGAGTAAGGACTATATAGGCCTTAGTAAAGAGGTGTCAAAATGTTGTTCATGTTACTCTAATCAAATAACTTGTGTTACAAATATATGACATGTTGCCAGATTTTCTCTTTATATTATTTCTAATCTATGTATAGTAAAAAGATGCATTATTGATGTGGGTCTATTGTTGGATAATGGCCCAAACCAGATAAGCCTATGTATATGTGGTCTTGAAAGCACAATTATGAGCATTTCTAACAGGCACTCATATCTACTGATAAAATAGGCTGTCAGTGTTTGGTTGGTTTTGAAATCTCCTAAATTGCCTTGGTGAAATTTCCAGCTTGCACTAAACTCCATGCTTGGAGGGATAATACTGACCCTGCACCTGTCAGTAAGGCCGCAGATGGTGCACGTAACACACACGATTGCCTTCAAAACAGGAAGGAGGAGGAGATGAAGGAACAGATTGCTGTGTGAAATGAACACACACTTCCAAAAGGCTAATTATTTGTTCCCTAAAACTATTTCCAGTGTGTTGCATCCTTAAACACTGAGGCTCATTTCTGTGCATGATTAAAAAGCCAAAGAAAATTTACAACAGCAAATGCAATACATAAATACATTGTGTCGTCGTTCACCAAAATGCATACTTTCTATTCGTATGCAATTATTTGAGTTTGTGGTAGAGAAATGTAGATTATAGATTAAACTTTCTCACTTAAATTATGCATAGATGAAATGTATATTTTTCGTCTTTTAGGAAACTGAAAAATTGATATTAGTTTCAATGTAAATCTTCCAGATGACCAAATTACACAAGAGTATTGATTTAATCACATAACATTTAAAGAGGGAATGACTACCACAAAAACTCTGGCATTGATTATAAAGTATAATGTTGAAAGGCATTAACACAAATAATCTAAAGTAGAACTTACTTTAAAAGAAATGGAAAATTATACAGTAATTAAAAATAAATGTAATTAAAAAGTAATTATACAGTAGTGATTATATATATACATTTGACCCTTGAACAATGTGGGGGTTAGGGATGCCGACCCCCTGTGCCATCACAAACTTGCCTATAACTTTTGACTCTTCCAAAACTTAACTGCTAATAGCCTGATGTTGACCAGAAGCTTTACTGATAACATAAACAGTCAATAAATACATATTTTTATGCTATATGTATTATATACTGTATTCTTACAATAAAATAAGCTAGAGAAAAGAAAATGTTGTTACAAAGCTCATAAGGAAGAGAAAATAATCTACAGTACTGTAGTGTATTTATGAAAAAAAATGCACATGCAAGTGGAATTGCACAGTTCAAACCTATGTTGTTCAAAGGTTAATTGTATATGTATGTATGCATAAACATAATTTTCTCTAATACGTATATAGTGCTTCACTTCCTCAATTTTGGCTTCTCTCTCTTTCTCTCTAATTAAAAACATCCTTTCATAACCTCAAAATCAGGCAAATATGTTTTCCTTACATCACTTCATTACTTCCCTGAATACTTTATAATCTTGTTTTCTATCTTAAACTGAAAAATAACTAAGTTTAAAATACCAATTCAGAAATCCAAGAACTGAGGTAGTTTATTTATTTAGCGTCCCAATTACCTAACAAGGCCACAACAACATGGTAGGCATAATTATATAAAATAAAAGGACCTAGTGCAGAATCTTAACAGCTGTGAGACTGAGGATATGTTACTTAATTTTTTTGAGCTCTTATTTTCCTCATCTGTAAGGTGAGAATGATAGTAACACATCACATCATTATTAAAAGCTCGAAATGATATACAGAATACAAGTCTCCTGCAGAATGTCTGGAATTCAGGCAGAACTGAAAATAACAGTTATTATTCTTGACTATTGGTTTATAAAAATTATGAATGAATAAGTTGGCAAATAGATTAATAAAAGTATAAAATAGATAAAAATGCACTATGTCACATTCTTTTGCTATTGTAAAAGAGCTAGTATGTTATGTTTGCAAACATCACAAAAAGTAATCACATTTTTGCAAACATAATGGTTCAATGATGATGAGATTATAAATGTATTACTTCTAAAAAACATTAAAATCTTTAAACCAATGCAGACTCAGTGTGCTAGATATGTGCCCTGTTCTATAGGATGAATGTAAAAGATTCACATGCATTTTCAAATTGCACACTGACTGATAGGTTCTCCTCATTAAATGTAAATGTAAGAGTTGACATTTACTGTGGATAAGTCATAATGAATATTATACTAACACTCATCCGAGAATGTAGGCATAGAGTAACCATTTATTGGCCTTTTTCCACTTACAATGGAATTTCAATCATATTATTTTTTTTTTTTTAATTTTTATTCTTATGTTAATCCCCATACATTACATCATTAGTTTTAGATGAAGTGTTCCATGATTCATTGTTTGTGCATAACACCCAGTGCTCCATGCAGAATGTGCCCTCCTCAATACCCACCACCAGGCTAACCCATCCTCCCACCCCCCTCCCCTCTAGAACCCTGTTTGTTTTTCAGAGTCCATCGTCTCTCATGGTTCGTCTATGCCTCCGATTTCCCCCACTTCATTCTTCCCCTCCCGCTACCTTCTTCTTCTTCTTTTTTTTTTTTCTTAACATATATTGCATTATTTGTTTCAGAGGTACAGATCTGAGATTCAACAGTCTTGCACAATTCACAGCACTTACCAGAGCACATACCCTCCCCAGTGTCTATCACCCAGTCACCCCATCCTTCCCACCCCACCCCCCACTCCAGCAACCCTCAGTTTGTTTCCTGAGATTAAGAATTCCTCATATCAGTGAGATCATATGATACATGTCTTTCTCTGTTTGACTTATTTCACTCAACATAATACCCTCCAGTTCCATCCACGTCGTTGCAAATGGCAAGATCTCATTCCTTTTGATGGCTGCATAATATTCCATTGTATATATATACCACATCTTCTTTATCCATTCATCTGTTGATGGACATCTTGGCTCTTTCCACAGTTTGGCTATTGTAGACATTGCTGCTATAAACATCGGGGTGCACGTACCCCTTCGGATCCCTACTTTTGTATCTTTGGGGTAAATACCCAGTAGTGCAATTGCTGGATCATATGGTAGCTCTATTTTCAACTTTTTGAGGAACCTCCATACAGTTTTCCAGAGTGGCTGCACCAGCTTGCATTCCCACCAACAGTGTAGGAGGGTTCCCCTTTCTCCGCATCCCCGCCAACATCTGTCATTTCCTGACTTGTTAATTTTCAATCATATTATTTTTTTAACCTTTAATTAGGCATAATTAAGCCTGTTAAATAATATGAAGCTGTGGGCGCCTGGGTGGCTCAGTTGGTTAAGCGACTGCTTTCGGCTCAGGTCATGATCCTGGAGTCCCAGGATCGAGTCCCACATTGGGCTCCCTGCTCAGCAGGGGGTCTGCTTCTCCCTCTGCCCTCTTCCCTCTCGTGCTCTCTGTCTCTCATTCTCTCTCTCTCAAATAAATAAATAAAATCTTTAAAAAATAATAATAATAATATGAAGCTGTAGCCTTCTTGAAGACAGGTGGTGTACCTGCCCTGGTTTTATTTTTCCTTTTGAACATCTAACTCAGTTCCTGTACACAATAAGTGCTCAATTGTTAAAATAATGAATTAAGTATCATAGAAGACTTTTTTAGTATCTGTATTTTTTTAAAGATTTTATTTATTTGAGAGAGGGAGAGAGCACGCACATGCACGTGCACAAGCATGCGGTGGGAGAGGGCAGAGGGAGAGGGAGAAGCAGACTCCCCGCTGAGCAAGGAGCCCAACACGGGGCTCATCCCACGACCCTGGGATCATGACCTGAGCCGAAGGCAGAAGCTTAACCGACTGAGCCACCCAGGTGCCCCCTTTTTTGTATCTTTAAAACCAAAAGTTGGAGGGTGCCTGGGTGGCTCAGTTGGTTAAGCGACTGCCTTCGGCTCAGGTCATGATCCTGGAGTCCCGGGATCGAGTCCCGCATCGGGCTCCCTGCTCGGCAGGGAGTCTGCTTCTCCCTCTGACCCTCCTCCCTCTCATGCTCTCTGTCTCTCATTCTCTCTGTCTCAAATAAATAAATAAAATCTTTAAAAAAAAAACAAAAACCCAAAAGTTGGAAAGCCATAACTGAAAATTGATGACAAACATGGTAGCTGAAATTAGATGTGTGAGTCTTGCAGGGCTTGTTTTGGCACCACTGTAACCAATGTGAACTTGTCACCACTTCCCAAGGATGTAGGAAACTGAGCATCTAGTAGTCAAAGAGGACAGATTTGAGGTGACAAAACTCTGGCAAAGGTCACAACAGAATTGGGATGCAGCCTCTACTCAGGTAGTTGTCTTCAAGAGGCCCTTGCTGTTCTCAGTTCCCACAGCTCCCATGGGAATCACCAAAGGTTGTGGCAGCAGTCAGGGTTATAGAAAGGTTACCTATTACACTGACACGCCTCAGTTTTTTTCTTCCCTCATATTTTACCTCTTTCCTTCTTTAGCTCACTCCCATTGTCAAAGAAAAAAGAAAACATGCCTACCTCTCCCTTCCTCCACCTTCATCTTAACTATGTTCTCACTTATTCAATTATTTCTCAAATATCAGGGTGTTCATCAATTTATATTGACCTATAACTATTCTTTATCAAAGACAGAGGTGGGGGTGGGAGAGATGGAGATTCTGTAGGGACAGTCATTTACCTCCACTTATGTAATGGAGCATCAACAGTTATTATCTAATATTTCTGTAGCAAGCAAATGAGGTTTTCACACAATTTTGAAAATTATAGTGACTTGAAATTCTGCTTTGAAGGTGGTGGTGTAAAACCAAGATTCCTTCTTCTTATCCTTTGAAATCATCTAAGAGCAACAATGGGAACTAGAAATGAAAATACAAACTCCATTTTTATTTTTTATTTCACTGGACCTTGAGACAGCTAAGCCCTAATCCATAAAATAAGTGGAAAGCATGCCAAGTGCAGAGGAGTTCAGGCATCGATGAAAGTGGGTGAGAAGCATCTTAGCTCTAGATCTCACAAAGAACCAAGAAGGCTATGAGCAGAAGCGAGAATGCAGGCTGTGGTAGAAGTGTTTCAGTGTCTAGTTCAGGTTCAAGAAGTTGAGGAGTCTGAAGTCAGTATTTATTTAACCATTGCTACATTTTCTTTTATAATAGCAAAAGTTGGGGAAAACCTAAATGTGCACCAGTAAGGATCTAGTTAATAAACAGTGATATACCTATCCATACAATGGAATACTGTTTAAAGGATAGAGAAGACTATCTATGCATATGGTATGATCTCCACAATATATTGTTAAATAAAAAAAAAAAACAAGAGTCAGAAGAGTTAGTTATCACTCTAATTTTTTAAAAATTAATGTTAGTATGCATTTGCCTATATATGTAAAAATCTATCTGGAAGGATATAAAAATAAACAAAATTGTGATAATAACCAATTATAGAGCTAAAAATAATATAGCTATCCATACTGAAAAGTGGCAACAAGGGAAAGATAGTAAATAACTTCAATTAAATTTTTCTTCATTCATTTTAAAGTAAATTGAGACTTTCAGAAACTAAGTTACAGGGAAGTCTTACTTAGGAGTTTAGTGGTAGGAACATACACATATACATACACTCCTGAGACCATGAAGAGTTAAAATAATAATCTCTAGGACTGAGACTGCTATTTTCTGTCAATTATGTTTCCCCTCACTGCTGAATAGGAGTCTAAAAGATAATAATTCATAACTCTTATAACACAATATCAAAGTCCATGTAGATTTTATGTATATATTTAGTGCTACTTTCAACCTATTCCCAGCTAAGAAATCAAAGCTTCTGGGAAGTAAACTCAATTAGCTGTTGATAGTTAAATCTAAATATATGTCTTTATAAAATGAATGAATTGAATCTGGAAGCTCTAACTCTGCTTGAACAAAATGACATTTATCAGTTCAGATCTTGGTGGTGGGAACCTATGAAACTTTTTGACCAGGTAGGGTGATCAAGGCAAAAGTCACTGAAAGTTAACAACTATTATTGAGTAGATTTGAATAAGGTATTGTATTGAATGATGACTTTCTGAGACTCTAAGGCCTCCTGTGGAATTGGGCACAGAAGCACTCGCTTTGAGTAACTGGGGCTATTGTGGGTAAGGTATATGAACAGGACAAAGAAAAAGTGTTGCTTGTTGTTTTGAGAGAAATAAATAATCCACAAACCTATAGTGCAGTGGTTCTCAGCCCTTGGTACACATTGGAATCATTAAAAGAGATTTTTAAAAATATGGATGCTTAGACACCAACCCCAGAAATTGATACAATCGGTCAGTGGCAGAGTCAAGATACTGTTAGGTTTTAAATTTTTCTAGATGATTCTAATGTGCAACTAGCTGTGCACTAGTATCTTTAGAGCAGTGTGTCCCAAAATTTACTCATAGTAGAATCATCTGGAAAGCTCTTAAAAAGTCTGATGCCCAGGTCTTACCCAAGATAGCTTAGATTGAAAAGTCTTGGGATGGAGTCAAGAATCAGTATTTTTATATGACTTTAAGGTGAATCTAATGTGCAGCAAAGTTTGGGAACCACTTGGTTAGACAAGTAAAGGAATGAGAATAACATTAGGAATAGAACACACCTGAGCGACACAGCCAGTAGAACTGATCATGGCTGTCTATGTGATATTGGTCACTTAGTTTCTTCATCTGCAAAAATAAGTCAAATGATTCTCTTCCAAGGCTGTTTGAGGATGAAGGTAAAATACGTGATAAAGTAAGTTATTGATATTTTAACTAGATGACTTCCATGATATTTGTTATCTATATAGTATTTGTTAGCCTTGCCACATGCTTTCTCATAACATTTTTTTTTTTTTTGCCAAATTATATTGCAAACTAGGGTGACCAGTTATCATGGTTTTCCCAGGACCGAAGGGTTCCCTGGGGCATGGGAATTTCAATTTCAGAACCAGGACAGTCCGAGCCACCCTATGCCAGACATCTTTTGAACCCAGTGCAATTCATTTTTTAACTCCAGTTGTTACATTAAACCTCAGAAGAATTTTTTCTCATTTGAAGATTGAATTATCAACAGAATTTTTATTAAATGTTGCAAATTGTAAAGAGATTTTTAGACGGAGAAGTGAGGTCCAAAGTAGTTCAGAAGGGAAACCAAAATAAAGGACAAGAAAGATAATGAAAGAAGGGTAAGAATTGAAAGGATTCCTCAAACTAGAACAGCCAGCACAGAGCCCATTTCTAATTCTGTCATGTTTTACTCAACATTCATATGGGGAATTACTTTTCATCTACTCTAGGCTGTTTGTATTTCCCACCCCTCTCTCCATCTGATCCCCCAGCAGAGATTATTATACTTTGCTGCGCTCTCTGTTCACCTCGAATATGAAGAAAACTGCAGCTTCTGAAATCTCTTCCTTCATTTTACTGCCTTATCAACTCTTTCAAAACATTGCTTGAATACTTATGATGTTCTTTGTAACAAGATCATTGTATTTATCATTTTTTATCTTCTTTCATGAAAGTTATTTAGTTTGGTATGATATTTTAGGATATTATTATTCCTCAAAACTTCAGTTAAGATCCAGAATACTGAATCCCTGGTGACTAATATAACAGGATTAGGGGTACTAGAATACCAGATTTGACTTTTAGAAACCTCTGGTTTCAGTTACTTTATAATACCTTCAGAAGAATGTGGCAGCTGTAACTCAATATATCTGTATCAGAAACAAAAAGTGACTATAAAATCTATTGATCCAAGAACCACTGTAAATAAAAACACAGAATATAATATAGTCTTCCTGTAAATGTCAAGAGGAATTTTTAAGGATCACACAGTAAAGAGATGATGTTATAATTTACCTCATAATTTCATAAGCATGCTCTGTATAATCAGAAATAATACAGAAAATAATTGTAATACTATGACAAAGAAATTTAAAAATCATTTAAATTAATTTAAAAAATAAGTGCAAAAGACATTAAAAACATAATGTCCAGCAGAATTAAGGGTTTAAAATGGTAATTTCCTTCCATTTGAACAAAGTTATGTAATTAAAATTTTTCTCCTGAGTGAATTAAGTACCCATTAATTATCTCCCTCTGACACTCTGCATATGGCTGCCATTCTCCCAATTAGGAAACCTGTGGATTATTTTCTGGAGCAACTGTTGTAAAGTATCTGTTAATTCAGGGTTAGGAAGCATTCCTGTCTGGCCGAATTCGGTGGGGAGAGAGATGAGGCTGAAAGAGGCAGTCAGTGGCCATCTGTATAGTGAATGCCAAGGTCTCCATTGCCCTCCTACTCTCCAGCTTTGTAAACATTTTGAACTAGGAACTCCAGGCAAGATCCTGAAGAATTATATGCTAGACATATTCAGTAACTCTAGAGATAAGACTTCAGATTCCAAAATTTTGAAGATTCCCCCAATTTAAAACTCATCACCCATTCACTGCATTGTGAATTCTATCAGTAAATAAGCCTCTTTGTACACACACAGTCATCTTTTCAACCAAAGATGGTTAAACATCTGAGAAAAGCCTCTAAGGTGAAAGACAAGCGCCTATAAAAACCTAAAACAAAACAAAGGGGGAAAAAAAGTAAAATTGGTAAAAACAAAAATGATAGAGAAGATAAAATAATTTTTTTAATAATTCATAATCTCATTGTGATATTATAAATGAAAGAGGAATTAAAGTATTTTGATGAAATGATCTTAAGAAAGAGTTCTTGGAAATTGGAGATAGGTTAACCAACATTAGAAACAAATAGCAGGGCTAAAAAATAAACTTGAGAACATTTCTCCAAAAGTGGAACAAAAAGAATAAAAGATAAGAATTAGCAGATAAAAGCCATGAAGATTGGAGGGTGAGACCAGAAGATCCAACAATCAAATAAGAGGAGTTTTAGCAATGGAGAGGAGGGGAAATGGAGGAAAGGGAATGTAACAGGAAAATTTTTCAGAATGGACCACATCCATTTTTATATGAAAGAGCCCATTTCGTGCCCAAGACAGTGAGTGTACTAATGTTACCTGTCACTGGGTCTGCCTCTTGGTGGGGGTCAAGCCAAAAGACACAACCAAGGAAAGAATAGGAAAAGGGAGGGTTCACTTGCAACAAGTAAAGGAGAACACCTGGGCTATTTCCCAAAGCAGTGTCTCCTTGAACAAAAAAGCTGAGGGATTTTTAAGCTAAGGGTGTATACACATTCATGAAGGGGCTTGCACGATGGGGAATTCAGTGTGTAAATGGAGCAAAAATCATCTTAAAGTGACAGAGTCCAGGTCTTAGTTGATCAAAGTCATGAGGGTCAGCAAGGCTCAACATCATCAGTTCTCTGTCTCCAGTTGGTCAGATATTTGAGTGCCTGAAGGGGTTTAAATCCTGCAAAGATAACTCAAGAATGTACATCAGGTCAGTCTTTACCAATACTGGGAGTTTTATCTTAATTTATTGCCCCCGATATAATTAGGCTACTTCCTGGCCTGATAGTAGCTGTTTACTCTTACATTATTTTATTCCATTAAAACCATTAATTATTGAGGTCTATTCTTCTGCAATTTCAACATATCCCAGGAAGTTCTGTGAGAAATGTGCTTTGGGCAAGTAGTGCCAGTCAGGCATAGATCACAATATGGTGGAGAACCTAAAATGATTTTTCTTATGTAAAGAAAACTCTGTCTTGTCTTTCTTTTTCCAGGGACCCCTAACTCTTTCTGCCTACAATCATGCATAGCATCCCTATGTCATGTCTATCATATTAGTCACAATGGCATAAATATAGGGAAGGTAATTCCTTGAGTGAGGGTGGGCAGCATGTAAGTTATACAAAGGAACAACTGGATCGGTCAGTGGCCATCCTGTGAAACAAATGTCTTCAAAATTTACAATGATTTTTTTTAAAAACCTATCCTTAACTGAGAATAAGGATATGGTCACTCCTTAAAAGCAAGTATATGTTTTACACACACATAGACACATGCACACACAGATATACATAGGCGTGTATATACATACACATATATTCACATATTTATATATAAATAGATAAATTGTTGAAAAACAAATACATAGATATGGATTAATTTGTTTATTAATGCTAGTTTTAGGATGCACATAAATATACTTACAGTTTTATTCTTACATTTACCAGCAATCACATGTACAAAGAACCTGCCATCTTTCTTTAATGTCCTGATTATTTCTTTTATTTATTTACAAATAGCACATTTACTGTAGAAATATTGGGATATATAGGTAATCAGAAAAAGAAAAAGTCTATAATATGTTTATCAATTTAATTCTATTATTACATATATTCCTACATATACACATATATATGTACATCCATATGTGCATGTAAAAAATATACTTTATATGCTGTTAGGGTAAACACATTATCATTTAACAATACATCATTTTTCAAAATAATTGAATACTCTTCAAACACATAGAATTCAATGGATGTTTACTGAAAACCTACTATATTCAAAAGACTATATGAGTACATTCATGAGGATTTTTATTATGGTGTTTTCTCTGGAGGTAGAGAAGTGAAGGCAGTCTGGGTATCCATAATTGAGGTAGTGGGTAGGAAATAAAATGATAGCACATCCTGAATATGCATCAGTTTGAAGCAACAAATGAGATACAGGGAAAGCTATGTGGATCTTAAAATATAATGAGTACTGCATGGAAAAATAAGTTAAGAAGAAGCATGACATACATAATCCAATACTATATGTATAAATATTTAAAAATGCATGCATATAAGATGAGAATACCTAGTCTGGTCTTTGCAAACTTGGAGGGATCGTTGCTGAGCTCCCATATCCATAGTAACTCATTCCTTCTTTCCTTAATCTACTTTAGTCATAAACTTGAAGTTTATATCTTCAACTTATTATCTCTCCTGGAAAGGCATGCATTTTTGTAGAAGCCTGATCCAAAATCAAGAATGTTACTTAATCTGTGTTTTACTTCTCTGGAAGTGCAAACACCTTTTATAAAGATGGACTTGCCATGGTTTTTCTGGATATTGTTCTATAATAAGATGTTGACTGTCACATAGAAACACTTTTCAAGCTATTAATGCTTTAGTAATTTGGTCAACTACGTCTGACCTACAGACATAATCAGTATTTAAAGAGATTTATTAGTGAGAAGTTGCATCTTTTGAACATTTTACTTTATGGTTCCCCCAGCCCCCATCTTCCTTAAGGTGGTCTTTGTGGAGGGGTGCCAGGCTGGCTCAGTCAGTAGAGCATGTGACTCTTGATCTCAAGGTGGTGAGTTTGAGCCCCACATTGGGGGTGGAGATTACATTAAAAAAAAAAAAAGATGATCTTTATGGACTTGGCAGAAACAATACATTTTTTCCCACTTTAATCCATGGGTTTTTGTACATATAGTTGGATTGATAAGACTAGAAGATTGATAGTATTGAGATGGAGTGAAAAGTTCCAAATTTCTGTTAGTAATTTATGTTTAATATTCATTAATTCTTGCTTTTATATTTTAGAATCCTTGTAAAATATGACTTTATTATTCTAATATATTCTATTATATATATATTCTATATTCTCTTAATATAAAACATACTAATAAAGCATGTTGTCTATACCAAGGTCAGCAAATTCTCTATTAAGGGCCAGAGTGTAAACATTTTAGGTTTTGTGGACCATGTGATCTTTGTCTCAGATGCTCAACTCTGCCTTTGTATCTTATGAAAACATCCATAAACAATATGGAAACAGGCAAGTGCATAATGTGTTCCAATAAAACTTTATTAACAAAAATAAATGGCAGACTGAATTTGGTCTGGGGGCCTTTGTGTGCTGACCACTTGTCTATATTCTCACTACTCAAAGTGTGTTTCATGGGCCAGGTGAATCGTCATTCCCTGGGGGTTTATTAGAAATGCAGGTTCCAGGGCGCCTGGGTGGCTCAGTCGGTTAAGTGACTGCCTTCGGCTCAGGTCATGATCCTGGAGTCCCGGGATCGAGTCCCTCATCGGGCTCCCTGCTCTGCAGGGAGTCTGCTTCTCCTCTGCCCCTCCCCCCTCTCATGTGCTCTCTCTCATTCTCTCTCTCTCAAATAAATAAATAAAATCTTAAAAAAAAAAAAAAGAAAGAAAGAAATGCAGGTTCCAAACCAGAGCTAGTGAATCAAAATCTGCAGTTTAACAAGATCCCAGGTGATTCATATACTCATTAAAGTTTGAGAAGGAGTGATCTATACTATAGATTATTTAGATTATTTACGCTTGCTGATATACACTCTGGAAGCATCAAAAGTTCTGAATGAAAGTGGTTTTCTAGTACAAGGAATAAGGGATTACTAACTGCCCCCCTAAGTACTTGTGCTATTTCAATGTATAATAATACATATTAGATAACACCTCTAAGGGGCCTGTTGTGTGATAAGCAATGTAATGAGCATTTGTACTCTGTACAACAAATCCCTGAAGTATGTGTTATCAATATTCTCATTTATGTAAGAAGACATTGAGAAAAAGAGGGTAAATAACTTGCTCCAGGTCAAAGATTGCATAGGGGGGCCTGGCTGGCTCAGTCAGTGGAGTGGGTGACTCTTGATCTTGGGGTTGTGAGTTCGAGCCCCATATTGGGTGTAGAGAATACTTAAAAATAAAGAAAGGATGTCACAAATGAAGAAAATGAGCCATACTATACATATTGTACATATTGTACTGTCTAATATTCTGTCATATCAATCTATGCATATTGAACTCTTTTTCTGTTGAAGTACATTTAAGTGTGTGTTTGTGTGTTTATACATAGCCTGCAACTCCTATTATTTACTTAGGATACAATCGAAAAAGAGAAATGATGTTAATAAAGGTAGTTCACCTAACTGAAACTCTTGGTGCATTAAAAAATAGTTCCAAGGCACATTCTGTGTAGCCCACAACCACTGATAATAAAGAGAAATACTTCTGTGACTCTATCCACACCAGTCCATAGTATTATTCTTGTTTACAGTCTCATAATCCACACATTTTTAAAGGTAATAAATTTAATTTTAGATTCTTATCATTTCTAACAAACTTGAATTGCGTTCTCTTACTAGGCACATATATTTTATTCTTTGAGAAATACAATTTTATCACCTTTAACACATTTTTTACAGGTGTTAATTTATTTTTCAACACTTAATACTGTTTGTTTCAAGGATATAATTTTTCACATTGCTTATAAATTTTTGTTTGCTTCTAAAACAAATAAAATTACATAAATTACATTTAAATAATAAAACTAAAATAGAAGTTGCTTTTGATTTTTAGTGTATAGACATATTAAATTTTTTATACACAAACATTGGCCTCCAGGTATAATGGAGTAATTTGTGTCAGACCAAATTTTCCATTGAGAATAAGTTGGGTGAAATAAAATTGGGTAAAAAACAAAAGCTGATATTTGAAAGCTTCAGAGAACAACTAAGCTTTGGGAGGTTTGTGCTTTATGTAAATGGACACTGGTTAACACAATGCTGAAAAAAAAGACTGGCAAATCTTACCCTAAAGCCACTCAGCTGGTTCCATATGCCAGGATTGGATCATAAAACCAAATCTGAATCATAAGCGATGGGGGAAAAAAACTTCACTAATTTAGTTTCTTCAGTGAACCCCAGGGCCTGAAGCCAGTCCCACTTTCCCTAAAACGGTAGCTGCCTATTCGTTTAAAAACAAACACAAACAACCAACTGGGATTCTGTCATCAAGAAGGAAAGAATGACTTTTGGGAAGAAAGCCAAAAGGGTCTGAATAGTCTTTTCCTCTTGGTACTGAACATCTATGCATGCCTTTGTCCCTCAACATGATGAGAGATATCAATAAGAAGATTGTAATGAATGTAATGAATCATAGTGAAATGTTAGGTTCGTTTTTGTCCAAGTCACAAATATGGGAAACATACCTCACCTCATATTCTCCAACAAAGTGGTAGTGCTGATAATTACAATAAGACGTGATAAAATATAGATTTAAACATTTTTCAAAAGAAGTATGGATATTTATAATTTACAGAGAGTGTTTGTATCCTGAGTAAGATACAGAAGAATCAATTGACAAACTTTTATGTATCATCAGTGGATTAACTTTGCTTTATAAAGCAAGAACTATAGACAGGTGTTCTTACAGATAATTAAGAATCATTTAAATAAGTTTTAAAAAGTTAAAAAAAGAGGTTATTAAAAATTACACACATATCTAGTAAGAGATTATAATTAGCAAGTCTTTATGGAGAAAGCAATGAAATATTACTGAAAAACCTAAAGGAAGACCTTAAAAGTGGAAAGCTATACTCCTTCATTCCTGGAAAAATTAAATTTCATAAAGTTGCCAGGTTTTCTCAAAGTGATCATTAAAATAGTAAAAATCAAAATCACACCAAGATTATTCATTAAACTGAATAAGCTGATTCAATTTCATGCAGTCAAGTAAATGTGAATGATTAGGCAAGAAGAGTTTTAATGATAAAGACAGAACCCTTTGTGTATATGTTTCTTTACATAGCAAGAGGGGTTTTCCAGATAGGATTGAGGATTTTGACCAGATGAGACTCTCCTGGTTATCTGGAAGTGCCAGACTAATTAAAATCATTAATAAGGGAGAGCCATTCCCAGGAGGATCAGAAATAAGAGCCTGAAGAATAAAGAAGAAAGATTTGAGCCATGATGGGGACTTGACCTGCCACTTCTGGCTTTGAAAATGGAGGAACAATATACAATGGAATACTACTCAGCCATCAGAAAGGATGAATACCCAAATTTTACATCAACATAGATGGGACTGGAGGAGATTATGCTAAGTGAAATAAGTCAAGCAGAGTAAGTCAATTATCATATGGTTTCACTTACTTGTGGAACGTAAGGAATAGCATGGAGGACATTAGGAGAAGGAAGGGAAAAAAGGAAGGGGGGGACATCCGAGGGGGAGATGAACCATGAGAGACTATGGACTCCGGGAACCAAACTGAGGGTTCTAGAGGGGAGGGGGGTGGGGAATGGATTAGCCCGGTGATGGGTATTAAGGAGGGCACGTATTGCATCGAGCACTGGGTATTATCCACAAACAATGAATCATGGAACACTACATCAAAAACTAATGATGTATTGTATGGTGACTAACACAACACAACAAAATTAAATTAAATTTTAAAAAAGAAAAGAAAAGAAAATGGAGGAACAAGACCATAAGCCAAGGAAAGCTGCTGCCTCTGGAAGCTGGGGACAGCCCTTCCCTGGTAGCCAGCTAGGAAAGAGGAGTTCAGTCCTACAAATGCAAGAAATTGAATTCTGCCAATAACTGGAAAGATCAGTAAAAGGATTCTCCCACAGAGTCTCCAGGAAGGAAGAGCCTGCCATCACCCTGGCTTTAGCCCAGGATGATCTTCTCAGACTTCTGACCCAAAGAACTGTAAGATAATAATTTTATATTGTGTTAAGCTACTAAATTTGCTAAGTTAGTAAAGAAAATAAACTGAAGGCTATAGTGTGGTATTGGTACAGGACTGGACAAAATAATAAATGGAGCAAAATAGAGTCCCAAAGTAGATCTATGTATATAATAAATTTATTATATGAGAAAAAGTGACATTTCAAATTGTGAGAGAAAGCACAGGCCACTGAATGGAGTGTAGGCTAGTTGACCATTGTGGAAAAAATTTGATACTTTTCCCTTTAGAAAAATAAATTCAGAAGGAAACACAGAGGTTAATAGAAAATGTAGGTGAGTATATTTTTGATCTTAGGTTGCAAAAATGTATTTTTAAGCAGACACAAAGCAAAAAACTTGAAAATTTTGATAATGTGACTTCATTAAAATTAACCATATATATGAAAAGAGAAACTCTAAACAACTTGAATAATTCAATAGTTAGAAAGGAAATATATATATTTAGATTCTATATTATAAAAGAATTATTACAAATCAAAAAGGAAAAGAAAAGTATTAATGGAAGTATAGGTAAGAAGTAAGAACAAGAGAATCAAAGAGGAAACTTTAAGTTATAAATAAATATGTGAAGTGATAGTTAATCCCATTGGTCATCACAAAAGGGTAAAATAAAAGTAACACTGAGATTATTCTCAACCATTAGATTGGCAATCATTCAGAAATTGGAAAGTATGTACATTGATAAGGGCTCAAGGGAAGGTGTGTGCACCTATAATCCTGCTGTGTGTACATAATTCTAAACAATTTGAAATGTAATTAAACAGAATATATTAAAAACAAAATGCATGCAGAAATTCCTTCCCTAAGTGCCTGTATTTTGGAAAAATACATGAACATGAAGAGGATTTAATACATGGATGCTCATTTCAGTATTGTTCATAATAAAAACCACTTACTGGACCATCAAAAATGGTATAGCTCATTTAACTGTGGGATAGCCATCTCATGGAGTGTTATGCAGTGATTAGAATAAATGCCCAAAATGTATGTGATAGAACTTCAACATATTGTTTAGAGACAAAACATGTTGAAAAAATGACATAACGTATGAAAAATGCACAGAAAAACATACTATGAGTTTCTATCAGTATATAAATAGATATTTATGCCAGTACATGGCCCAAATTCAGGTATGTTATATATCTAACTTATATTACTGGTTACCTCTAAGAAAGAGGATATGGATATGCAGAAGAGTAGGGAAAACTGTTCAGACAAGGTAGTCAGAGGGGACTTTAGTCTTCTTTGTGAAATTTAAAATATCTACCAATATATTTATATATTTATATACTGCATGTGCAATTTTAATTAAGTAAAAATACTCCATTCACTATAGCTGTGTATTTATAGATATTGCCAACATTATTTTGCACTTATAAAAAGCGTCATGTAAAACTTTTTTTCTTGGGGTGCCTGGCTAGCTCAGTCAGTGGAGCATGCGACTCTTGATCTTGGGGTCATGAGTTTGAGCCCCACGATGGGTGTAAAGATGACTTAACAATAAAAAAATAAAAAATTTTTTTCTTCCCAGAGACAAGAAAAATATATTTTTTTAAGATTTTATTTATTTATTTGACAGAGAGAGAGAGAGCGCGAGAGAGGGAACACAAGCAGGGGGAGTGGGAGAGGGAGAAGCAGGCTTCCCATAGAGCAAGGAGCCCGATGTGGGGCTCGATCCCGTGACCCTGGGATCATGACCTGAGCCGAAGGCAGACACTTAACAACTGAGCCACCCAGGTGCCCCGAAAAATATTCCTTTATTTAATAAAGAAACTGGTGACTACATTTTCCTTTCTTATACTAGAATAACTATATAACTTTCCATTACTTTTGTCTCATAAGTTTTAAGAATTTTGGAGGCAAATTCACTGCTTTAAATTCAGTACTCAAATTGTCCAAATTTCTAGAATTCCACAATATCTACTATTTGATATTTAATTTTATCATGACCTTCTTTTAGATAGAGAAGGGTCCTTATTTTAATTTATTTTGAATTCATTTTCTCATATGTTAAAAAAATATTTTTTGAATTAAAATAGTAAATAAATAGACAAACAAATATATCATTAGAAAATTTAACAGGGAGTACACAAAACTGTATGCATGATAAGTATATACTCTTCAAATATTTGAAGGGATTGCTATTTTGAACAGAAAGTAAGTAAGAAGGGATTTGTTTTGAAAAACACCTAGATTCAGTGGATTGAAGATACAGGGATGCAGATTTTACCTCCACATACCGGAGACAAATTCATCAAAAGGAATTTTTGCATGAAACATGCATGAATTGTTTCCCCCCTAGATTTTATCATGGCCAACTCTCTCCCGCTTTTAGATCCTTGTCATGTCAATTGTCACCTTTTCAATGAGATATACTCTAACCATCTTGTTTATAATTCTAATCTCCCTTTGAACCATGTCGCCATTGCACTCCCCTTATCCTGTTTTTGTTTCATTTTATATTTTTTTCTCTTTTTAAAAGGTTTTAAATATTTTATTGTTTTATTTTGTTTTAAGTAATCTCTATGTCCAATGTGGGGCTCGAACACATGACCCCGAGATCAAAAGTCACATGCTGTACCGACTGAGCCAGCCACACACCCCATTTTACATTTTCTTCATAAAACTTATCAACGTTGATATTCTACATAGTTTAGTGTAGTTCCACTAACCACATGCAGTCATTTAAGTATAAATTTTAGGGCGCCTGGGTGGCTCAGTTGGTTAAGCGACTGCCTTCGGCTCAGGTCATGATCCTGGAGTCCCGGGATCGAGTCCCGCATCGGGCTCCCTGCTCGGCAGGGAGTCTGCTTCTCCCTCTGACCTTCCTCTCTCTCATGCTGTCTCTCATTCTCTCTCTCTCAAATAAATAAATAAAATCTTTAAAAAAAAAGTATAAATTTTAATTAGTTAAATTTCAATAAAAGTTTTAAAAAATTGATTCAGTAACACTAGCCATGTTCAAGTGCTCAATAGCCATATGTGGTTACTATCTATCATATTGAACATTGCAGATATTACAGAACATTATCATAATTGCAGAAAATTCTTTTGGGAAGTCATTCAATTAGAATGCAAACTCCATGAAGACATGCCCTAGGAACACAGTAGACCTTCAGTAATATTTGCCTAATGAATTGAATGAAGGAGCGTAATGAGAAGTTATGGGAAGAGTACTAAATTAAATTATCTAGACCTGAACCAGATTGTGCACAGTACACACTACATAGTACCCAGTAGGCACACAGGAAAGCTAGAACATTTAGAATGAGATAAGTATGGATACTGAAAAGAAAACTATTTTACTAAAGTCATTGCAATGGAACAAATATTGCAGAGTCTGATTTATAAGTCTCCCTGAAATAAAGAATGTGATCAACCTGGAAGGTTGATGTTAAGTGTGATTCGGAATCCTAAGCAGTGAGTTTGGAAATAGCCAGATTTGGAAATTGTGGCACAGATTTGATTTGAGTACCCTGAGGATATGACCTTATCAAATGAGTCATCTGTGCAGATGAAAAGCAGAAGAAAGTTGAAAACAGAATGTTGGGGAACACAACATAACTTAATCAAGAAAGAATTATTTGGGAGCACCTGGGTGGCTCAGTCGGTTAAGCATCTGCCTTCGGCTCAGGTCATGATCTCCAGGTCCTGGGATCGAGTCCCGCTTTGGGCTCCCTGCTCAGCGGGGAGCCTGCTTCTCCCTCTCCCACTCCCCCTGCTTGTGCTCTCTCTCTCTCTCTGTCAAATAAATAAATAAAATCTTTTAAAAAAAGGAATTATTTTCCTTGATTCTTTAATGGCAGATTTCAAAACGTCCCTTGGAACAAGGACCACTTTATTCTGTTAACAAAATTGCATTATACAAAAGTGACCTTTGTAATAAATTAAAAGATATATATTTCCATCACAATTGTTGTGTGGGTCTCCTCCTATTGTTAATAACATAAAAAGAGATATTTAGGATCACCAAAGAAGAAACTGTTATTTCAATTTTTATTTGATTATCTAATAATTTTAGCTGTACATTTTAGTTCTATTTATTGTTTAATAATCTTACTTGTATACTACCTTAAGCATATTTTTCTTTAATAAACTGGCAATACTTTAGTTTAAATCAGCAATGTGAAAAATAGAGGATATCTTAATAAACAAAGTTAAGATCTACCGCAGGACCAATATGAGAGGCACTTACTTGTTCATGTACAATGGTATGTATGTATGTATATATGTATGTATGTATTTTATTGAGATATAATCAACATGTAACAGTGTAAGTTTAAGGTGTACAAATGTGTTGATTTGATACATCTATATATTGCAATTAATTACCACCTTAGCATTAGCTAACACCTCCATCACATCACATAATTATCATTTCTTTGTTTTTTAAGATTTTTTAAATTAGAGAGAGAGAGAGAGTGAGCGAAAGAGAGAGCACAAGCCAGGTGGAGAGGCAAAGGGAGAAGCAGACTACCCGCTGAGCAGGGAGCCCAACGTGGGGCTCAACCCCAGGACCCTAGGATCACAACCTGAGCTGAAAGCAGACATTCAACCAACTGAGCCACCCAGGCACCCCTATCATTTCTTTTTTGTGGTGAGAACAATTAAGATCTAGCCTCTTAGAAACTTTTAAGTTTATACTACAGTAACAGTGACTATAATCACTATGTTGTACTTTAGCTCTCCAGAATTTATTTACCTACTAGTTGCACATTTGTACTCTTAAACAACATGTCCACGATTACTCCACCTCCCAGCCTCTGACAACTACCCCTCCACTCTGTTTTTTACAAATTCAGTTATTTTTAGATTCCACATATAATTGATATCATACAGTATTTGTCTTTCTCTGTCTGACATCTCACTTAGCAAAATGTCCTCAATAGCTATCCATGTTGTTGCAAATGGCAGGATTTCCTTCTTTCTCATGGCTGAATAATATTCCTGTGTGTGTGTGTGTGTGTTTGTGTGTGTGTGTGACATTTTCTTTATCCTTTTATCCATTGAGGGACACGTAGGTTGTTGCTAAATTCTTGGCTATTGTGAATAACGCTGCAGTGAACATGGGAGTGCTGATGTTTTCAATATCTTGTTTTCATTTCCTTTAGATATATTCCCAGAAGTGGGATTGCTAAAACATTATATCAGATAAGGGATTAATATATAAACTATTCATACAACTGAATAACAAAAACCGCAAAGTCCAATTAAAAATGCACGGAGGAACTGAATAGACAGTTTGCCACAGAAGACATCTGAATGGCCAACAGACACAGGAAAAGATGCTCAACATCACTAATCATCAGGGAAAGGAAAATCAAAACCATAATGAAAAAAAAATCAGAATCAAAGCCTCACACCTGTTAGAATGGCTATCATCAAGAAGATAAGAGACAACAAGTGTTGGCAAGGATGTAGAGAAAAGGGAATCCCTGTGCACTGTTGATGGGAAAGTAAATTGGTTCAGCCACTTCGGAAAACAGTATGGAGGTTCATTAAAAATCAAAAATAATGTACAGTGTTTTTATTAACATTTGAGGAGATTTACTCATGTTAGAAGCAGAGGGAACCCTTCTCTGGTAGATATATTTTATGGAGCCGTGTTACAAAAAATAAGATATATAGCAATATATTATAAAACATGCAAAGGTCTTGAATAACAATTGAATTGTTCAATCTGAATCTGGCTTATCTGCACCAAATGAGGATCAAGCTTTGCCAACAATTCATATATTTTACTTTTACCTTCCATTCCACGGCAGTGTAGAGTAGTGATTAAAACTTGCCTTCCAGAGCCATATTGTGTGGTTTTGGACCCTGGTTCTAATTCCCTAGCTGTGTGATTCATGCAGGTTCATGCACGACTCTGTTTTGGTTCCCTTATCTATATGATCAGGATAACAGTACTTTTCCATCTAGTTACATTAAGAATTATAAGTAACATAGTTATAGTAGTGGCTGGAACATCTTAAGTGCTAAATAAATGTTAGCCATCATAATTTTACCTTGGGCATTCTTACTCTTAGCCCTAAACTGCCATCTAGCTCCTATTTCCTTCAGCAGTTCATAAAAATCATTTTTATTCTATTTAACTCTTTTTAAATCTGTATCCCTTTTTGGCTTTTTATCTTCATGTAAACAAGTGAACACATCCTTAAAAAAAAAAAGTCTTGGTCCCAAATCCCTCTCTCAGTTATAGTCTAACTCTGTTCTCTTCATATCTGTTATATTCACACATTTCATTATTTCCTCAATTCATAGCAATCCACTTAAACTGAACATAGCTTCCATCTCCCCACACGTTCTCTCTCAATCAATCACTCTCATCTCACTAATGAAACTGACTTTCTAAACACCAGATCAAATGAACACTTTCTCATTGTTAATTTATGAGACTTGTCTAGCTTCTACACTGTTGGTCAGTTCTTCCTTACACTCTTTTTTTCACTTAGTCTCTGTGATGCTGTTCTCCCTGTTTGTCCCTCTATTCTGTTGGTAGCTCTTTCTCATTGAAATTTAGTAGTTTTTCTCCTAGTTATCACTTACATGATGACATATTCTAGACAGAGATCTCTTCTAAGCTCAGTGCTCTATGTGAGTTCTATCCTACACAAAGTCTCCTGACCAAAGGTGGGGTAGGGGATAAAAATTCAGAATAGAATACAAAGATAAGAAATATCTAGTTTTGGGGTGCCTTGGTGGTTCAGTCGTTAAGCGTCTGCCTTCAGCTCAGGTCATGGTCCCAGGGTCCTGGGATCGAGCCCCGCATCGGGCTCCCTGCTCCTTGGGAAACCTGCTTCTCCCTCTCCTGCTCCCCCTGCTTGTGTTCCCTCTCTCGCTGTCTCTCTCTGTCAAATAAATAAATAAAATATTTAAAAAAAAGAAGTATCTAGTTTTGATGAGGATGTTGCACAATGAGAACTTTCATACACTGGTAGTGTGAGTATACATTACCAAAAACTGTAGAAAACTGCCTAAGCTCCCAGTATCTTCAATATGTTAACCCATTTTCTCAAGCCCAAATACATGTAAAATTGTTTCAGAATTGCTAACCCACACAACTGTGAAAAGTATGATTCCCAAATTTAGTTCAATATTTTTGTCATTATTTGTGTGTGTATTGAAATTTACATACTCTAAAATGCAAAGATCTTAACTGTGAGATTTGATGTATTTTGACAAATGCATACACTTGTGTACTGTCGTGAAGCCTACATCTCCATCAAGGCGTATAATATTTCCATCATCCCATAAATCTTCCTCATGCTCCTTTCCTGGCTGCTCCTTGGAGCCCTAACAGACACTTTTCTGAAATTTTTCCCAATGAGTTCTTTTTTCTGTTCTACAGCCTTATATAAATAAAGTTATATAGCATATAACTTTTTGTATCCAGATTGTTTTGTTCATTGTAATTTCCATGATATTGACTGTATCAGCAGTTTACTTCTTTTTGTTGTGTAGTGTACCTTTATATGATACACCACAAGTTTTTATCCATTCTCTTGTTGGTGGACGTTGGATTGCATCCAGTTTGGGGCTATTATGAATAAAGTCTCTTTAGCAATCTTGCACAAGCCTTTTAGTGGACATTTAAAAAAATTCTTTTGGAGAAGTACTTAGAATTTGAATTGCTCTATCATGGTATATATGTATGATTAACTTTATTAGAAACTTCCTCATAGTTTTTTAAATGGTGGTTGTTTTATAAAAAGCCAAAAAACAGTACATTTCATTTTCTTCATTTGCTTCACATCCTTTCCAATATTTGGTGATGTCAGTCTTTTTCATTTTAACCACTATTTATGTATATTTCATTGTGATGTGCCTGTTTAATTTTTTTTGCCTATTTTTATTCAATTGTTTTCTTTTTATTGTTGAGTTTAGGAAGTTCTTTATATATTGTGGACACCAGTAGTTTGTCACACACGTAATTTGCAAATAATTTCTCCAGGTCTTTGGATTACCAATTAATTTTCTTTTTTTGTTAAGATTTATTTATTTATTTATTTGAGAGAGAGAGAGCGCGTGAGAGAGAACATGAGCGGGGGGAGAGGCAGATTCCCCGCTGAGCTGGGAGCCCAATGCAGGACTTGATCCCAGATATCTAGGATTCATGACCCGAGCGGAAGGCAGACACCTAACCGACTGAGCCACCCAGGCGCCCCCCAATTAATTTTCTTGTGTCTTTTGATGAACAAAAGTTTTAATTTTGATGAAACCTAAAGTATAATTTTTTATCTGTTAATGGGTTCTTTTTTCCGTTTGGCTAGGAAAGGCTTGCTTACTCCAAGTTACTGTTTTCTTCATGAAATTTTATGTTTAGCTTTTTTAGGGTTAGCTCTATGATCCATCTTATATTAATTTTGTGTAGGTTGTGAAATAAGGGTCAAAGTTCCTTTATGTTCCATATCCTAGGTATCCAGCACCACTTGTTGGACAGACTTTCCTTTTCCCTTTGATATGTGTGTGAGCACATGTGTGCATGCTCACACACAGACATGCATGTGTGCATGCCTTTTTCAGATATCAGTTATCTGTATAAAGTGAGGGCCTATTTCTGCCCTCCTTGTTCTACTGCACTGAACTATTATTTATCATTATGCAAGGATTACCATAACTTTATACTTAAAGTCAGGTAGTATAAGTCCTTCAAAGTAGTTATCCTTTATAAGTATATTTTCAGTCCTCTGCATCTTCATATACATTTTAGATTTGAAATAATTGATTTTTACAAAAAATACCCTACCTGGATTATTATTTAGATTGAATTTACTCTATATACCAATTTGAAGAGAATTGACAGTTTGGCAATATTAATATCTCTCCTCATTTATTCAAGTCTTCATTAATTTTTCTCATTAATGTTTTGTTGTTTTCATGATTGAAAGCTTAGATTAAATTAATTGTTCAGAAAAAAATTCATTGTTCAGTATTTTAAATGATATTGTAACATTTAAAATGTTACTGTAAATGTTTTTTCTTTTTTCAGTTTTCATTGTTAGTGGATAAAAGTACAAATGATATTTGTACATTAATGCACAAATACATGTAGGGCTTTTTCTTTTGAGTCATATTTCTCTGTTTCCACACATAGTTAGGACAATTTTATTATATAGTGCACATCCTGGATGAGATGTAGGGATTCTGGGTTCTGATCACTCTCTCTTATTTTTGTTCTAGCTGGAAGTTAATTTGAATCATTTGAATGCCAACTCTATACCTGCCCATACCACACTCCTCAACCGCTACTTCGGTCATGGGCAGCAGCTGAAACTGTTCATTTCCTTCAGCCTTTTAGCTCTTGTATGTTCCCCACCTCCTGCCATGTTTGGACACTATCCAAGAATATAGGCAGAATTCATATGCATATTTTAAGACTCTCTTTTGTGTCTCTCTCCTTCCAGATTTCTCCATCACTTTCCAACTGCATTCTTCTCCTTTAGATCTAGTCGCCTCACAAAAATCAGGGCATGCCCTCAGGCCAGAAGCCTTATAACCCAGGAATTTTCCTCAAAGCACTTCCCTTTCCTCTAGTTGTTGTTGTTTGTCCATTCGAGTAGTTTTTCCATCAGAATATATGATGGTTTTCTGCAGGAAGGTGATTCTGAAAGAATCTAGCCTAATGTATTGATTATTCATTTATGATGTAGTGTTTTCCTTTATGTTATCTGTTTAAGTTCTTTGCATCTTCTATTAAATTACCATGAATTTTCTGTATGTATTGTCTTATCTGCACAACTAACTCAAAACTTATTTGAAACAGGAAGCAAATTTAGTAGTGTCGTTGCTGCCATGCTTAGATGATCACTTTACACATTATACATGTTCATTAAATAGATATTTTTTGGTTTGCTTCCAGAACCTAAATGCTTTCTATGTGATCAATTTCTGAGTTTTCCTTTTTACCTATCAGAATCATATTCTGTAAGATATGGGTGCACCAGAAAAAAAGAGACACATCTTCACGTAAGTACATTATATTTTTATTCTTTATTATATGAATTCTACTGTAAAATTCATAGAAGAATATGTTATGAGTTTTTATATCAATAATAAAAGGTAATCTGTTTCAACCATCTCTGACTTTTTTATTCAATCTCCTTTAGAGAAACTGCTTCATCCAGAGATAAATCATTATTATCAAAATGTTCTTTCTACATGTGCATTATAATGCAAATACTGCAATTCAAATTGCCAGTTGCCTTCTTGTGGTTTAATAATCATAACATTTTTATTTCCAGGTCAAATGGCACTGACTTCAACTCATGAGATTATGAAATGAATTAATTTAGAGTGTGTGCCAGAATGAAAGGGAGGGTGGTAATGGATCAAGCTAAGTGAAGCTGTAAAAATGAAATCATGCCAGAGTGAAGAAGTGTTAAAATATGCTGAATTCCTTTCCATTTTGGGTTAATATTAGTTCAGCTCATTAGGTAGAGAATGGATTAGGCTAATCCCAAATGTAATTATACATTCTATCAGGCATATAAAGGTAAACGAGAGAACGCGAGTCTGCGTTGCCATAAAATTCAGGTTTGAGATAATCAGCACAACAGAATTCAGCTGTCACGGAATGACATTCATTATGCGGCACAAGCCTAAAGCAGATGGAACTAACTCATTGTTGGCTGCATACTAGATGTCAAGAAACAAATATATTTAGCTAGTTTCTCAGATTTTAGCAAAATACTTATATGGTACTGGCAGTCTTTTAGATAATGCACATCAGAACCTGAAACCAGTTACTCCTGGGAGAAAGCAAGTAAAAATAAAAATGATCATGTTATAGTACTTAAACACTGTACACTTGAGACTAAACCTTTGATTTCTATCCTTAATTTGGTTATTCTTTAGAAAATGTTCACATTTCTCAGGTTATGCAGCCTGAAAAGAAGTTACTTAATGTTTAAGTTAATAAGTTAATAACTTAAAAGTTATTTCTTAAAGGAAATAAAGACAATTTAAATTTTTAGTTGGCTCTTGTTAAAGTACTAGGCTCTTCAGGTTTGTAGCTGATCAAGATACAAAATTCAAAAATAGTTTAGAAATGTGAGCCTTCTCTATGTTTGATTTTTCTGATACTTCTCATATACTATTTTTCAATCACTGTAGCAGTTGAGTCAGATATTTTTCTGGTACCTTATCATAATTCCTCTACTTATTTTAGTGACTATTTCCCGTCCATTCCAAACCCCCATCAACATTAACATATTTCAGGTCCTACTTCAAACTATTACAACTCAAGATTTCGGCCAAGTATAAGTCAAAAAAGAAGTCAGAGAAGATTACACTGAGGGTGCAGGTAAGGTATTTGTCATTAATGTTGTATGTGAAATCTAATCTGAGTAAGGTAAAAAGTAAGGATACTAGAGTGGATTTAGAGGAGTGGGAAGCATATAAAAACCCAGGAGCATTAATAGATTGTTGGCCCTTCGAAAGTCAAAGAATTGTTGAAGTTAGGGTACTAGAGGGAATAATCTTCAGAGAGTAAAATGCTTGAAACTCATCTTATTGAAGGATGAGCATGCATATATTGGTATTGACTAAATTCCTGTGTGATCATAGAATGGTTGGCCGAGGAGAAGCTCATGGAAGGAGGGGAGGTCCAGAAACTGAGAAGCCAGGTTCATTAAAGAATTATCTACATTAATATTAAAGTCACCAATACTTATGAGAAGTTTTATTGAGAGTGTCATGAATATGGTTAGTGAACAGAGTTGTGTATGAATGAACAAATAGATGTACATAGCTGTGTATGTACATACATATGTATGTATGTATTAGAGGGCCTAGTTCAAATATAATGTTGCTCCAGTTTAGTCTTAGCTGATGCATTGAGGAGTTTAAAAAAAAAATGAAAAGCGTAACCACTCCCTTGGTCCCAATCATATACTGTTTTGTGTTACTGTTAAATGAGTACATACATGTCTTACCTTGTCTCCTTCAAGATATTTTAAAGGCTTAATTTTTATATCTCGTAGCATGGTATGTAAGAAAGACAATTGTGATGAGGAATTAAATGGAGAGTCAGCTTGAAGAAGTAACATTTGTTTTTATCAAATCTTGACATTTAGTGGCAAAGCTGGTATGCACATATGAACAGTGGATTTGGTTTTTAAAAATACGATTAGCCAAGGTTGATTGACTTTTTACTCTGTGCGTCATATTCAAAACACTTTGCATGCATTGCATTAGTCCCACTATTTTTCCTTAACTTTTTCATTTTTATACCTATTTAGTGTTCATTTAGTAAGTGAAGGAACCATCACCATAAACTGGCTTTTGAACATTCTAATCCCTCCAGTAAGATCCCTGTGCTCATTTACAGTTAATCCTCATTATCAGCCCTAACCCCAGGCAACCACTAATCTACTTTCTGTTTCTAAAAATCTGCCTTTTCTGGACATTTCATATGAATGGAATCTTACCATCCATAGTCTCCTGTGTTTGGATTTTTTCACTTAGCATAATGTTTTTAATGTGCATCATTGTTGTTGCATGTATCAATACTTCATTCCCTTTTATTACTGAAGAGTATTCTTTCCGATGGATATCCTGCTTTTTGTTTCCATTTACATTAGTGGACATTTAGGTTGGCCCATTCTGAATACAGCTGCTGTGAATATTATTGTACAAATCTTTGTGTGGACATATGTTTTCATTGACCCTAGGTAGGTACCTAGGAATAGAACTGCTAGGTGGTCTGGTATAAGAGAGGTAGTTTTAGAGATAGATTTTGTTTTCAACAGCAGGACAGATGCTGGTTATAGTTAAATAATCCAAATTCAGGGCACCTGGGTGGCTTAGTCGGTTAGGCATCTGCTTTCAGCTCAGGTCATGTTCTCAAGGACCTGGAATTGAGCCCCACAGGTCATAATCTCAGGGACCTGGGATCTAGCCCTTCATCAGGCGCCCTGCTCAGCGGGGAGCCTGCTTCTCCCTCTCCCTCTGCTCCTTCCACCCCACCACCTCTGCTTAGTGTGCATGCACTCTCTCTCGTAAATAAATAAATAAAATCTTTTAAAAAAATAATCCAAATTCATCTTGATATACTATCCCAGATATAGAACTCCTAACTGAAAATGTAGATACTTAGAAAATTTTACAATTATATATACACACGTACACACTCACATGCACACATCTTATTTAATGGAAATCTGATTGTTGTCTTTTTTTTTTTTTTTTTGCTGATGGAAAGGAACATGATACTATGAGAGGGTAAGCTTTTGGAGCTGAGTGTGGTAGATTGTGATGGCTTTGCGGGGAAAACAATGTCTAAGTCACTATCAGAAGATGAATGTGAGTGAGCTACATGAAGAGGAACTAAGAACATTTCAGTCAGAGGGGACAGCATGTGAAAATCTTTGTGACAGGAGGGAGCATGATGATTTTTGAGCAATGGGAAGAAAGACAATGCGGCTGGCATTATGTTAACGAGGAGATAGTTTGAGTCTTGAACTTCAACATTTTGTTCTTGTTCCTATAATCAGTGAGAATCACTGAAGGGATCTAAGCAGGTAGGTGACAAAATCAGCTAGTCTTGTCTGCATAGGAAAATAGTAATTAGTCAGGATTCATAGTGAATACTGGGAGATCACTTGTAATCTAGTTGGGTTGTTTGTTTTGTTTTTTCACTTGTTTTTTTGTTTGTTTTTTGGCAAGTTATTTGTCATGTTGATGTACTGGACAGGAAAAGACACACCAGTGACTATTAATTTATTAAGTTATGGGCCCTGTCCCCAAAAAAGGGCACTGTTAGAAACTTAGTGAGTGATCCCTAAATATTTGACAATGGGTCAATTAACAAAAACAATTACACAAAAATAAAATCAATTATAAAGTGTGAAGACAGATATATAAGATTCCTTTTAATCCATAAAATGATAAGCTTCATAACAAGGAGAACTAAACTGTGTATGAACTCTTGGCTATATGTAACACTGTCCATTAGATGACTGTAATTTATGAACATCACCCAATATTTGTGTCACTACTGATAATGATGATAATAATAATAGCTACCAATTATGTAATGCCAACTGTGGTGGCTACTCTAAGTAGTATTTATCCTCAAAATAATGCCATGAGTAGTTATTTTCAAACCCTTTTTTAGATGAGAGAGCTAAGGTTCAGGAAGATAACGTGTCTTGCCTAAAACCTCACAGGTTATAAATAATGGAACATATTTTCCAGTAATGTTTCATCCACAGGAAGGATGCTTACTGGATCTGCTGTTTTGTCTTCCTCCAGGCTCTTTGTAAAATAAAAGTTATATATTCCAAAACCATTTCTATAACAAATGGAATCTAAGTCATAGAGAGGTTTATAAAGTGGCATTTCAAAAGCCTAGCTTTCATCCCACTTCTCTTCACTAGGCTCTGTGCTTTGGATGAAGTAATTCATACGTAGAAAATATAGTAACCTACCCTGTCATTAATAAGTAAATGGACCTTTAGAAGTGAGCAATTTTTTCCCTTCCTGCCCATCAGTTAGACAAGGCCAACTCTTTAACGAGCAATTTGTTATATGTCTAAAATTTATCTTAAGGGCATAATATTGGGAAGGATGAATAGAATGAAAGGCAAATGACTTCCCAATGAAAAAAGAAGTACTCAAGGCAAAGAAATGAACCATTTTGGATCCTATAATTAAAAAGAAATAATTAAATATTTTATAGTCATCTTAAAAAGTTTGTTTAGAATATTAAAGTTAGGATTATACTTATAATCACACATTTCCCCCCTTTTCTCTACTTGCTAATATTATCCCTAAAATAGAGTATTTCTTGATGGCACTATGTACTGAAGTAATATACACAGATTTTTCTCAGATTTGGTGATGGGTTTTAGAAGCTATAAATGGTAAAACTTATTGACTTGTCATTTACTGATGTTTGATATTCATGGTCATAAACTAGGCAATATTGCTGATGAGAAAAAAAATTACTTTTTGTAGCTCTTGCTTCCTTTTTCATTAAAAGAAATCCAAATAGTGCTTGAAATAAAACCTAATTTCATAAAATCTTTGTTAGACTTTGCCAGTGGGCTTTTATGCAAATGGCCACTTGTAGACATAATAACTAAATGAGTGTGAAAAATGCTAACAGAGTTCACTTAAGCAATGTCAATGAATGTTTCTTTTGACAATAAATAGTGACAGATGGCTACCTCCTTAGTGACAGTTGCTAACTATAATGGTTTGACACTTAAAAAGGGCACTTCCCTAATGACACAAGAGTGCCCTTTTCTGAAAATTATTTGGACATCATTCTTCTTATAATATGACTAATAATGTAATGCTAAATGAGTTCTTTTCCAAAAGGAGTGTTTTGATTTAACCTCAGCCTGTGTGCCCTGCCTTGCAAAGGTGTCAATGCCTGTGTACTATTGTTCTTAAATCATTGACATGCAATAAATTTTAGGAATCCATTCGTACAATTGGTAAAAAGATACATAAACTGTAAAATATCATTACATATCTTTAGGGAGCTGATGATGCCATGAGAAATACTAGAAAATAATGAATATTATGATTTTAATTAAGGATATGTATCAGTATTTCCTAATTTAATTCAATTCACTCATGCTCCTATACTCTAAAGTATCAACCTACAAACATGTGATTAGGTTAGAAACTACTATTTTGGGCTGCCTCCTAGACCCAACCCCGCCTTGCCTTCTCACCACCCTCCTTGGAACTGGGTCTCCCTACCTGTACTTTTTATAATGTCATATGGTTTTATTCATGGATCTTGTTACCCTCCCCTATATTTTATCAAATTTTTACTCATTCTAGCCACACATTTCCTAAGGCTTGTGTCTGAAGAAAGCAAACTGATCCGTCATCTTTTGTAAAAATGGCAGCGAGAGCTTTCTCCAACATTACAAGACGCGGTACAGGTGGAAATTTTTTTTAAAGCATTGATAAATCCATGTAATATAGCCCCATTATTGGAGAATGGTAAGGTAGTGTTTTAAGACTACATCTTTTACTTACAAAAAATGACAGGGGAAGAAGAATCATGCCTCCTCTCATCTTATTTCCTCTAAGATCCCTTTGGATGTGTCCATTGAGACACCATAAGGTTTTGGTGGTATATAGAATAATCCAAACCTTGAATGATAATTCCTAAGTTCTTATTGGAAACAGTTTCAGAAGTATGATATACTTATCAGTAAATATGGAATAAGTGATTTATACATTCCAGCTAAATTCTTTTGATAAACAGAATTCTACAAAACAGTGTTACCTGAAGATACAGTTATTCATGTGCCACAACTTAGTAAAAAAAAAAAAATTCCTTTGAGAATATATAGGCTTTTTTTTTTTTTAAGATTTTATTTATTTATTTGTCAGAGAGAGAGAGAGAGCACAAGCAGGGGGAGCGGCAGGCAGAGATTATTTGACCTGACCATTTTGTTTAGAGATGTTTTTATTCAAATAAAATATTAAATATCTCAATGAGATATAAATATCTCAATGTAGTTTTTTTTTAATATTTTATTTTATTTGTCAGAGAGAGAGAGCACAAGCACGGGGAGTGGCAGGCAGAGGGAGAAGCAAGCTTCCAGCAGAGCAAGGAGCCCGATGTGGGGCTCGATCCCAGGACCCCGGGATCATGACCTGAGCTGAAGGCAGACGCTTAACCGACTGAGCCACCCAGGTGTCCCTCAGTGTAGTTTTTATCTCTAAGTACTCAGTTGTAATGTTGAAAATGTCTGAATAAAAGATGCCGTTGGATGTTATTAAAAAAAAAAGTGCTTAAGATGTGTTGTGGAGTGGTTCAAGTCACCCATTTTAACCTTTTTTGTCCAATATCTTTGTTCATTTGGATAGCCATAGCCATACCTGGGGTTCTGGCATGAAATTATTTCCTAAGAACCTAATTTCTCTGAATTCTGCATACTGGAAGAAATGAAGTGAAACATTTAAATGAGGATTTTTACATACACATGAATTATCTTCACAATATGGACTTAATATGTCCCTAGTGCTTTAAAGAGTAGGGTCCTCAAAGAGTTATTGCCATGTTGGCAAACACTAACTTACTTTGTGAGAAAATCAGACTTCATATAACTGACCTCGGTTTCATGAGTTAAAAGAAATGAACAGAAAATTTGCTGATTTCTCATTAATAATTAAGGAGCGATCTTTTTTTTTAATGCAGCAGTCTTTTAGAGGTACTCTTCTAGAATTTACTACAGCAGTAGCAGAAGAAAAACTACCTTGTGTATCTTTACAGATTTTAAGAATAGAATTTTAAACAGCAAATAGTGTGGCACTAAAATATTTTAACCAGTTTGGATTCAGCAACCGCATAATAAAAGCTAAATGAGACTAATTAATGATCATATAAACCATTTTAAATTCAGAATTAAATTTAGCAAGTAATTATTCAGAAACATGTGCAAAACATATTTTAAAGAATGCTTGACCCTAATCAATCATCAAGTGTCTATTTGCCTGTGAGGATGAAGCACATTCTAACATTTAACCATCTGTCAGTCAACATTATTTATTGAATACCTGCTGTGTATAGAAGTTAACCTTAAAACAAATCAATCACAAAAAAGTCAAGATTTTAATACTGAATACAAGCAAATGAAAGTAAGTACATCAATTTCTGACCAACAATTTAATAAGAAGCTGCTTTATTATTTTGTACTTCTTTCGTATACGTACTCTTAGAATGTGTTATTTGCCTGTACTACAAATACAGGCCTTTATTCAAAAGTCAAAATATATAGTATGCAAGTGTGCTATCAGGAACTATCTTTGAGCTAGGATTATCCCACTATCGCCACACAACATTTTTGTATTGCTGAATAAGTCATTAATTAAAGGACTAATACTGACCTATTACCCAATTATCCTGGGATAGGATGCAATAGGATAACTTCTCTGCATCATATAGTCTTACCACCAATGTTCTCAGTGAGAATTATAAAGATATCCTTACTAGGTCCTTTTGTTTTTAGAGGTGGACATAGTATTTCTCTCTTAAGTTATTTAGTTGAGTCTATTAACATTTTTTGTACATATTAGGCACTTAATATATTTCACATCTTTTATTCATTTTACTACCATCCCCAATTTAAAAATGTAACTCAAAAACAATATTAGGGTATTGCATAATGTGAGTTGTTAGAATAAAAGGGGTTTCATCTCCAAAATAAGGATACTTAGAGCCTGGACTTTGAAAAGAGGGAGGTTCACTATTTTAGTCTAAGCTAAGAAGAAAAGAAAGAAAGATGAAAAGAAGGAAGAAAAGAAAAAAGGAAGGAAAGAAGAAAGGAAGGAAGGGAAAAAAGGAGAAAAAAGTGGAGGGAATAAGGAAGGAAAAGAGAGACAGAAGGAGAAAGGTATATATGCTCCCAATTTCTAAAAGTGCCTTGGAATAGTCTTAACATTAAAAATAAATTAATCCCTTTAAGAAAATAAATTTCATTCAGATCTTCATTTTATTAACCTTTAAATAAGAAGTATACCCACTGGGGTGCCTGGGTAGCACAGTTGGTTAAGCATCCGAATCTTGGTTTCAGCTCAGGTCATGATCTCAGGGTCATGGGATGGAGCCCCACATGGGGCTCTGTGCTCAGTGGGGAGTCTGCTTAAGACTCCCTCTCCCTCTGCCCCTCCCCCCACTCATATGCCCCCCCAAATAAATAAATAAGCCTTTAAAAAAAGTAAAAGGGACCCAATATAAGCCAAATAATCTTTTAAAAATAAGAATAAAAGTGGAGGAATCACTTCCTGATTTCAAAACTTACAACAAAGTAATTAAAACAGTGTGGTATTGTCATAAAGACTCATGGAATAGAGAATCCAAAAATATACCTTCACATATGTGGTCAAATGATTTTTGACAAGGTATAAAGACGATTCAATGAGAAAAGGACAATCTTCAACAAAAGGTCCTGGAAAAATGGATCTCTACATGCAAGAGAAAGAATTGGATCCTTATCTTACATCGTAGACAAAAATTAACTCAAAATGGTTTAAAGACCTTAATACAAGAGTTAAAACTATAAATTGCTTGGAGGAAAACAGGGAAAAACTTCATGATATTGGATTTGGCAATGATTTATTGGATATGACACCAAAAACACATGCAACAAAAATTAGGTAAATTGTAGTACATCAAAATTTTGAAATTTTGTATATCAAAGAACACTATCAATAGGTGAAAAGGTGGGGCACCTGGCTGGCTCAGTTGGTGGAGCATGTGACTCTTGATCTCGAGGCTGTGAGTTCAAGCCCCACATCGGGTGTAGAGATAACTTAAAAATAAAATCTTAAAAAAAAAATAGAGTGAAAAGGCAACCTAAAAAAATGAGATAAAATATTTGCAAAACATATATCTAATAAGCTGTTAATATCCAGAATAACAACAAAAAACAAGCAATCTGTTTAAAATGAACAAAGGAATAGGTATTTCTCCAAAGAAGGTTTTCCAATGGCCAAAAAGAACATGAAAAAAGATGCTCAAACTTATTAATAATCATGGAAATGCAAGTCAGAACCAAAATGAGATACCACTTTATACCCAATAGATTGGCTATTTTCCAAATAGTAGAATAGTAAGTGTCGGCATGGACTTGGAGAAATTGGGACCTTTGTGCTAGTGGGAATATAAAATGGTGCAGCCACTATGAAAATCAGCATGGCAGTTCCTCAAACAATTGAAAATAGAATTACCATATGATCCACCAATTGCACTTCTGAGTATATGTCCAAAATAACATAAAGGAGGGCCTTGAAAAGATATTTATACACCCCTCTTAATGGCACCATTATTCACAATAGCCAAAAGGCCAAATGTTCATCAACAGATGAATGGATAAACAAAATGTGGTATACACACAAAACAATATTTTTCTGCCTTAACAATGAAGGAAATTCTGACACATGCTACAATATGAATTAATCTTGAAGACGTTATGCTAAATGAAATGAGATAGTCACAAAAGGATAAATACTGTATGTTTCCATTTACATAAGGTACTTTGAGTAGTTAAATTAACAGAGAAAAATTAGAACAGTTATTTTCAGTGGTTGGGGTGAGAGAGGAATGGTAAGTTGTTTAGTGGGTAGAGAGTCAGTTTCGTAAGATAAAAAAAAAGTTGTAATGATTGCACAGCAATGTAGATGTACTTAACACCCCTGAACTGTACATGTAAGAATGATTAAAATAGGGGTGCTTGGGTGGCTCAGTTGATTAAGCCTCTGACTCTTGATTTCAGCTCAGGTCATGATCTCAGGGCTGTGGGATCAAACCCCGTGTCAGGCTCTGTGCTCAACACAGAGTCTACTTGTCCCTCTACCCCTACACTCTCTCTCTCTTTCTCTCATAAATAAATAAATTAAGTCTTCTTTAAAAAGAATGGTTAAAATGGTAAATTTTATGTTATGTTTATTTTACCTCAATTAAAAATAAATAATTTAAAAACACTATACCTCCTTACTCTCATAAATCTAATATTTTTTGTAGCAATTGAAAAAAATACCAAAATTTAAAGGTATCATTTTCCATAACTCCATAAACGTGTGAAACATATCTTCTCAGTTTATACCATCACCATGTCTTCTACTCTTTCCTTTCTGTGTATTTAAATATGCATTTTCTAATATAAACTATATATTTTTTTCTTTCCTTTATTCTCTCATTACTTTATATCCTTTCAGATAATGGCAGGCAGCACCTTCAAAGTTCCTGAATAAATACGTACATAGATGCATTTTAAAAGGAATACTAAAAGAATAAAATTTGCAAAAAAAAGAAAACATTTGCTTAAGTCAAATTACCAGTGTATTTAAAATTACTAATTATTAAACAGTGATAAAGCCCAAAGTGAGCAATTATTACTTTTGGGATGCAAGTGAAGTCAATTAATACATTTTATTTGTATGTGTTTTAGCAAAGAAAAGTTTTAAATGATTCTATTAGTTTACTATTGCTACAGTAACAAATTATCACAAAGTTAGTGGGTGAAAACAACACAAATTTATTACCTTACAGTTCTTAAGGCCAGAATTTGAAAATGGATCTTACTAGGCTAAAATCACAAAGTTGGAAGGATTAAGTTATTCTTTTTTTCTGGAAGCTCTAGGGGACAGTCTGTTTTTATGCTTTTTCCAGCTTCTAGAGGCTGCCTGCATTACTTGACACATGGCCCACTTCCATCTTCAAAGTGAACAGTCATATCATACCAACATTTTATTCTCTGACTCTCTTCTCCTGCCCCCCACTTTCCACTTACTTATAAGGACCAGTGTGATTATGTTGAGCCCACCCAGATAATCTAAAATAATCTTCACAAGTGAAAGGCAGCTGATGAGTGAGTTTAACTCCATCTGCAACCTTAATTCTCATTTGACATGTAACTTAACATACTCTTAAATTCCAAAGACTAGGGTATAGAAATCTTTGCGGGGCATTATCCTGCCTGCCACAACCACACTGGTGAATTGGAAACTCTGGATAGTTAATTTTTTTTTAATTTGTTTTTTAAAATGCATTTGAGCTATTAGAAAACAAAATTCAACCAAGTAAACTTCAAGATCTAATTGGATTTATTAAGTGATTCATGCATCAGGCAGCATTTCTTCTAGCAAGTAGAGAGGAACTCCAAAGGGCTACGGAAAGGGAAAGGTTTTTAAAGGCAAGACAAGGAAGTCATAAACAAAACAGGTGTATTTCAGGTGGAGTCATCGCTAAAAGGTCTTGGTAGGTGGATTACCGCATCTTCCTTTGGAGGAAGGAGAGGGCCCATGTAACAGATTACCTTATTAATATGTTGCTGACCAGAAAATTCCTGACTGACTGGTTAAGACTACATTTCTGGGGGAGGTTGAAAGTGCAATTAGGTTCGGTATTAAGCTCCAGTTTGGTGACTTGACCTAAGTGATGCCATTTTGGGCCTGTGGTTTTCTTTTTAACAGAGCTGGTAACTAATTTTATGTTTGAATTCCGAAGAAAGTAGGGAGACACAGAGAAAAAAGTAAAAGGACATTGTAAAAAATGCTCGAAAGACTCTTGATAGGGATTCATGTGTATTTTATGACTACTGCTAAATAAATAATCAGATATCTGGTATATGATCAAGGTGTTCAATTGACTAAACAGGCCTAGAAGAATTAAACGTGTAATTGGAGAGAGACAAATGATCCGAGTAACTTCTATCTAAATCAACTTCTCTCACAGCAAATCTATAAACCCAAGTAGAAATATCTTTATTAATGTAGATATGAATAATATTGAACTAATGACCCCATCAGATACTTTGATACATTCTCTATCATGTCAGTAATCTAAATTTGTTCTCCAAAAGGCAAAAGTAGAAGAGAAATAAACTTCTTCTTAAACTATTAAAATCTTCCCAAATACAATTATGTGTTTCCCAAGACAGTGACAATTTCCATTTTTACACCTATACTTTCCTTGCCTCTGTCCAGACGTAACATTTCCTGTTCTCTGCTCTTTTTATCAATGCTTGCTCACCTTGTTAAAGGATTTTAAATCTGTCTGAGAATGAAAATTCCTAACCATAGCAATTTATGATTCATTCTAGCATACTGCCTTTCCTCTAAACTTCCAAATCCAATTACAGACAGTCAGTCATTAATATCAATACCCTTGAGAACTTAAGTGGCCAATTTACCCCAATTTTATAGAAAGGGGAAAAGAGAATTTAAATGACTTTCCTTTAATTAAGTTACTACAGTCACAGAAGCAGATCCTTATTTCTTTGCTATTTTTATCACATTAATAGCATAGGGAAATACAAATATGAAATTCACAAGAAACCACTTTTCTTTTTGCACATAAACCCAAAATTAATGTAGATTTTTTTTTAACCATGGAAAGGAAGAAAAAAACTTCTTTGACACTTTTTAATATTAGTGCAAAATTTATGGAAGGAAATTGGTAGGTAACATGCCCAGTGGTTGAGAGTATAGATTCTGGAAGAAACATGCCAGGATTTGGTTTATGATTTTTCACTTAACAACTATGTGATATGGGACAATTGTTTGAGCCTCAGATTTATAGTATGTAAAGTGTGGATGAAAATAATAGGGGACATATAGAGTTGGTGTGAGAAATAAATATGTGAAGCATGTAGAATGGTCCTTGGCATACTCTCATTAATAACCCTACTTCTTTTGTTTCAAATTCAGAATCAATGTATAATTATTTGAGTGTCCATCGTTAACCAGCCATTCTAATATGTGTTTTCATATATATGTTTAATAAACTGTCCTGGTGTATGATCTTTGAGGTGAAACTGTATCTTAATGGGGCCAGTAGAAACAGATCATCTCACTGAAAGAAAAAGTTTGACTAACCAACCCATCATTTTCAACCAGCCATAGGTTTTGTCGATTAAAATCCTCTAAGTTGATGGGTTGCCTGGATGACTCAGTTGGTTAAGCATTGGACTCTTGATCTCCGGGTTGTGAGATCAAGCCCTGGGTCGGGCTCTGAGCTCAGCAGGGAGTCTGCTGAAGATTGTCTCTCTCCCTCTCCCTCTGCCCCTCCCCCTGTGCACACGCGCGTGCCCACTCTCTCTCTCTCTCTCTCTCAAATAAATAAATCTTGACAAAAAATCCACTAAGTTGAGATCAGTCTCATAAAGTTCCATTTTGAAGTGGAAATAGAACTTCAGCCAAGGTTCACATTTATCGAACTTTCCAAACTAGTGGGTGTCTACTTTTTCAAATATGTGTGGCTATATCTTTTGCTTTACCCAAACTGCTGTCTCAGGAGATGGTAGGTCTCCTCTAAGACTTATTATATGATAAGAACCTACCATTATTCAAACAAGAACCTACTATTATTATACAATTGTACTCCCTCATGTACTTATCCTATAAATACATCAAGCCACATCATGGTGGTTGTGGGGGGGCTCCCTTTCTGTTGGACCACTTTTTATGATACATCCAGCTACACCAGATCCAGAATAATGACAGAATAAGAAATTGTGTCCACTGTGGCTTTTCTGCCTATAAGTTTTCCCACAATATTCATTTTATATTTACACCATATGTATGATTTGGTGTCCTTTTTAGGATACACATCTGATGTTTCTTCTTTGACACTCTAGTAAACACCCAAAGCATCTGTGGAATAAAGAAATTAATGAATGAGTGAAGATAGAGAAGAACCTATATGGTTGCAGAATGGTCATTCTAATACATGTATATACTATTTTTATAGATGCTGTTTTTCAAGCTACTCTGACAATATTCTTTCCAAGAGTCAAGAGAAACTCAACACCCATTTCATTCTTTGTATACTTAAATCATTTTATCACAGGTTACCAAGTTGATGATTATATCAGTTTTGATTCCTTTTGGCTGCATGTAATGGAAATTCAATTACATTTACAAAGTTTTAAATATTGTTTAACTCAACATATAGTTTTTTAAAAGATTTTATTTATTTATTTATTTATTTATTTATTTATTTATTTATTTATGAAAGAGAGACAGAGTTAGTGACAGAGATAGCAAGAGAGAGCACAAGTAGAAAGGAGAGGGAGAAGCAGGCTCCCCGCTGAGCAAGGAGCCCAACTTGGGGCTCCATCCCAGGACCCTAGGATCATGACCTGAGCCAAAGGCAGACACTTAACTGACTGAGCCACCCAGGTGCCCCTCAAAATACAGTTTTTGAACACTAACTATGTGCAAGACACTTTTTAAAAAAATTTTATAGCAGATTTATTTATTTATTTATTTATTTAGTCATCACTATGCCCAATGCGGGGCTTGGACTCATGACCCTGAGATCAAGAGTTCCATGTTCTACCAACTGAACTAGCCAGACACCCCATATGCCAGACACTCTTCTACATACTGAGTAAGCAGACAGGTGGGGCTAGGTAGGGAGAGATAGTAGGGGGCTGTGTGATCAGGCTCACAGAAATCCCAGAAATGCTGAGGTGTAAGGAAACCAGAGATAAGGGAATATAACCACACCACCTCATTTGTCTTAAACATCAGAGATGAGATATCCAAAGGAGAAGTAATCATGTTGCTGTCAGTGGTGACATCAAGAAAATTTAATTTCCCTGGTCAGTTTTCTATAAAAGACCAACTATAAAAACCCTCAGTGGCAACCCATTTGGGACCCCTCTCACTCTAGAGAGCTTTCTTTCTGTTCTCACCTTCACTTAATAAACTATCATTTCACCCTTTTGTGTCTGTGAGATTCATTCTTTGACTCCACAAGACAAGAACCCTTCTATTGTCTTAAAGGAATACTGATTTTAATTTGATGTGGGAAATAAAGGCAGAAAAAAAATTACTAAGTTTCCTTACTACCTATAGCCCATTGACAAGGCCTTGAAACAGGCAGAGTGACATTCTTCTAGGGACTCAACTGCCTCAATGTTAATGCTTTGCTAAGGGCAAAAGGCAATCCTAGCTGGAACCACCCCCCCTCCCCCCAACCAATATCCTGTAAGTCTACTTTAACGTGTAAAAATTCCTTTGGAAATTTCCTTTATCTCTAAATCCCCCAAAATACACTTTGGCCATCATTCCCCAAACATATGGCCCACCGATATACATCTGAAGGATCTCATGACTTAGGTTTTATTAGACACTAATAAATGACCCTTTCCCAACAATAGCTAGCCCCCTCAAGGTCCTGGAAAACTTGCTTCCAAAATTCCTTAGAGACTTACGCTCTCCCTAACCCCCTCCCAACTTGAAAGTATATAATGGGCCACTCCTCATGACCCCCGTGCAGCTCTTTCTGCCCACGGGTCCCGTCCCCATGCTTTAATAAAATCACCTTTTTCACCAAAGACATCTCAAGAATTCTTTCTTGGCCGTCGGCTTCCAACCCTAACGTCTTTCCTACATCAAATTCACTTAATTACATTGACACAGTAAGATATGTTTAATCTATTGAGATTGGAAGATTTGGCCTAAATTGTCTTTTGACTACAAGTGCTTTGTGCCATATGGTAAAATAAGAATGGTAATGCATACATTCATACAAGCCTACATTTGTAACACTTTAAAAAGGACCCAGAGACCAATTATATGGATTCATTTTAGTTGAGTATATGCTTAGTATTATTAAAACAGTTCTGTAGTTTCCATCCTGAGAAGTAATCCCATTCTTAGATACCTAGGACAACAGTAATAAAGAGATTGTAAAGGCTAATGTGTTTGGACTCAAGCAAATTTTACACCATGTCACAAAACCCAGGTTAATAATGCTGAAATCTTTCTGGTGATTACATAATATACAAAGGGTAGGAGAATATGCTCTGGCTTAGAAATGGATACCAGCATTTGATTTTGTTTTATTTTTTTAATTTTTTTTATTAACATATAATGTATTATTTGTTTCAGGGGTACAGGTCTGTGATTCATCAGCCTTAACACAATTCACAGCGCTCACTGTAGCACATACCCAATGTTCATCACCCAGCCACCCCATCCCTCCCACCCCCCTCTACTCCAGCAACCCTCAGTTTGTTTCCTGAGATTAAGAGTCTCTTATGGTTTGTCTCCCTCTCTGGTTTCTTCTTGTTTCACTTTTCCCTCCCTTCCCCTATGAACCTCTGTCTTGTTTCTCAAATTCCTCATATCAGTGAGAGCATATGATACTTATCTTTTTCTGATTGACTTTTTTCGCTTAGCATAATACCCTCTAGTTCCAGCCACATCGTTGCAAATGGCAAGATTTCTTTTTTTTTTTTTGATGGCTGCATAATATTCCATTGCATATACCACATCTTCTTTATCCATTCATCTGTTGATGGACATCTAGGCTCTTTCCATAGTTTGGCTATTGTGGACATTGCTGCTATAAACATTGGGGTGCACATTCCCCTTTGGATCACTACATTTGTATCTTTAGGGTAAATATTTAGTAGTGCACTAACCATGAGAGACGATGGACTCTGAAAAACAAACTGAGGGTTCTAGAGGGGAGGGGGGGAGGATGGGTATTAAAGAGGGCACGTTCTGCATGGAGCACCGGTTGTTATATGCAAATAATGAATCATGGAACACTACATCAAAAACTAATGATGTAATGTATGGTGATTAGCATAACAATAATAATAAAAAAATAAACAAAAAAAATATCTAGTAGTGCAATTGCTGGGTCATAGGGTAGCTATATTTTTAACTTTTTGAGGAACCTCCATACTGTTTTCCAGAGTGTTTGCATCGGTTTGCATTCCCACCAACAGTGTAAGAGGGTTCCCCTTTCTCCGCATCCTCGCCAACATCTGTCAAGTTTCCTGACTTGTTAATTTTAGCCATTCTGACTGGTATGAGGTGTGGACACCAGCATTTTAACAGCCAAATGTGGACTTCAGTTTATGTTAAAAGATTCAGTCCTTTTTCATGAAGACAATTGTTCATTGGGTTGGTACTCCTTTAATTCCACAAATATTTATTGAGTGCCTACTATTTTTTCTTTTTTTTTTTAAGATTTTATTTATTTATTTAACACAGAGAGAGATAGCGAGAGCAGGAACACAAGCAGGGGGAGTGGGAGAAGGAGAAGCAGGCTTCCCGCCGAGCAGGGAGCCCGATGTGGGACTCGATCCCAGGACCCTGGGATCATGACCTGAGCCAAAGGCAGATGCTTAACGACTGAGCCACCCAGGCGCCCAAGTGCCTACTATTTTCTAATAATTCTTCCAGGCAACACAAGTGAAGCAAAAAGACAAAAATCCTTGCCCTCTTGGAGTTCACCGTGTTGAGGGAAGGCAGACAGAAAGTTAAAAAGTTACATTTAATAGAGGGAAAAATGAAGTAGAGGATGGCAATCATGTGATGGGAGCACAGTAAAGGGACGGTGGCTTGAAATTTGACATATGTTGCTCTGGGAAAGTCTCACTGAGATCCCTGAGATACTACTTGGATAAAGACCAAAGGTAATAAATGATCAGGGATGTAGGGGCCCAAAGACAGGCCGCTCCAAGATGGGCCATTTTGGCATGAAGATTATTTTGAGTTACAAATGAATCAAAGCCCAGCAGGGTCAGGAAAAGCTCTTTACCACCCCCATGACTGCCTAAAAGAATTAAGATTGGGGACCTGCTCCCAGAAGAGAGCTAGCTCCATAGATCACTACATTATAACATGAACTAGGTGTGGTAGACAGGGAAGAACCTAGCAAGGCCACTTTGGTTGAAGTCCTGTCTTTGTCCCATCATTTCTGAGTGGCCCAGCAAATATTTGTTTACCAAACATTTACTCTTTTTCATCTTCCTGTAAATTGCATTCCTTTCCTCTGAAGTTTCTGACTCCTACCCCCTTCTCCTTAGCTTAAGATGACATATACTTCATTGTGCCTATCTTTGAAATCTCCACGTCTGTGTGGATTACCTGTAAGTATGCTATTATATTGGATTTTCTCCTGTTCATCTGTCTCATGTCAATTTGATTCTCAGTCCGACTAGAAGGGTGTTGAAGGGGACAGGAATTCTTGCTCACTGACAGGGATCAATAATCCATGTGTATATATGGTGAAGGGTCTTGCAAAGAGCAAGACGAGCAAAGGGAAGCAGAATATGTCACCCAAAATATGCCTCTTTGGCATAAGGATTATTTTACATGATTATATTTAAGGAAAAGCAGACAGAAGAGAAGCTCTGAAAACCAAGTACAGTTGCCCTTTTATAAGAGATATTTCCATGTATAAGGGAAATCTGCATTTGTAAGGGTGTCTCCCACACTGTAACAGGGAGAGGAAAATGACTCTAAATCTCTAGAAACTCCTAACAGTTGAAAAGTCTTGGATTTAAATCTGCATAACAACTAAGCCCTTGTTTACTGTGTTTTTCCTGGTGATCTCTGGTAACTGGCTCTCCTACCCCCCAACACCTTCTTTTGTCTTTAGCAGGAGATGTGTTATTTAGGCCATTTTGGGGAGTTATTCGGTGTTCCAGGGTATCTCCCATGTATACAGGAGGTATACATATTATTAGAGTTGTTTGAGTTTTTTGTTTCTTTGTTTGTTAATCTTTTATTCCATGGGAGCCTCCGCCTGGAACCTAGAAGGGAAGAGGGATAATTATTTTACCTCCTCTGACCAGGCAAATGCAAAAGTACCAAGGACGTAGTTTCAGTGGCCTGTTACAGGAATAAGACCTGTGGCTCCAGCAAAGGGAACAAAGAGAAAGTGAGGTAAAAGGGGGCTAGATAGTACAGTGCCTTAAAGGAATTTTAAGTACCTTGTCTTTAGTAATATGGGCTATTAACTGAGTTACTTAAATTAATCCGAGAGGATACAGCTCATGTGTCTCCTTTCCTAAAAGCATTTGCTGATCTCACCCTCACAGAGAAGATAAAACAAAGGTAGCAGCATTTGGGCATTTAAAGGCCTTTATTCTGAAAGTACATGTGTATACAATACCTTGAGACACAAAACGAGATCTAGAAACCAAAATGCTATAGTGATTGGATTATAGGAAATAATTTTGGTTACTAAAGCCCTAAAGAAAGTAATATGCGTCAAATAAGTTTTCTCCAATATGAGAAGAGAATCCTTGATCTGGTGCATCAACTTTAAACATTGCCTTTAAACATTGCCACATTAAGTGTAGAGCTAAACCCTAATGTTCAGAACATCATTGACTTTAAAGCAATTTAAATAACATGTGTTAGTGTACCCCTCATCATTAAAACATATTTAGAGTAAACTACTGTTTGTCTCCTACCACCTTCCCTTGCATTTTTGCATCTCATTCATGAATGTCATTAACGATTGTGCTGTATTCTCATATAAAAAATTCTCAGCAAGATGGGCTAGGTCTTGGGAATAGCTTTTCCACTGGAAAGTTCCTTGCAATGATCAGTTTGTGCTTTACATTTACAAATAATCATAAAATAACCTTTTTTCTCTTCGATATGATTTAACAGACTATCATGTGGACATCCGTAGCTAACTCTCCTAACACTTCATTCCAAATTAAGTGGCTCTTAGAACTGATCCACTCAACGTTTCCCCTGACAAAGATGTTCTATAAATCTTTGATTATTGCCCATTAAGATATTTAGAAACCTCCATTTTCTTCTACACCAACACATTTCTACAAATGGTTTATCACTAAAAAGTACTAATTTCTTCACTAACAGAAAGTCAAAAGGGATCATTTCTAAAGGAAAATTCAAGCCCTAAAGTATGCAACCTATAAAACAAATAGAAAAGAGCAAATATTTCTAGAGAAAAAATCTAGTCAACAGAAACTCCCTTTTTATGCCAAACAACTGAGTAAATCCATGAGCCATAAGAAGATGAAGGGAAAATTAAATTAATTATGATCAACTGTTTATTTTAGCAAGCATGCTATCACTTTAATTCACTTCTGGCTAAATTTAAATTGTCAATTCAATGTCCTTAAGGAATTGTTTACTTTTTTTGGCTTTTGTTTTCAACTTTTAGATCTACCTTCCCATCGCCCCCCCCATATCTGGAATGTTGATTTTTTTCTGCTTCCCTGTTTTTCAAGCCAGGTGCTCTGGGTGATAGAAAAAAAGACCATGACTGTTGATGCATGATAACACCCCGGAAGTCTGTTTCTCAGGTGGTCTGTATTAGCACGAGAAAAACATTGTCTACTAAAAGTGTGATCCTGAGATTAGCAAAGTCAATTATCACCTGGGATGTTTTGCAAATACAAATTCTTGAACCCTACCAGAGGAGTCCGGTTCTCAGAGGGTGGGGCTCTCAGGAGCAATAGTTTATAAAATTTCTCCAGGTGATTCTTAAGTACCCAAAGTTTAAGAAGCCTTGGTGTTGGCAGATTTTTTTCTTTTCAGAAAGCCTCCTAAGTACCTGAATGCTTCTCCATCAAGAATAAAACCAAGTAAAAAAAAAAAAGAATAAAACCAAGTGAAATAAGCAGGTTAACATGTAAGACTCTTGTTGGAAGCTAGGTGGGCAAATACACTCGACCGTCGTTTGAAGACAGAAGAAATGAAAACCCGAGAGAGGGAACGCCACCCTTCTTCTCCGAGGTAGGCTGTTATGGTCTGGTGTGAGGTACCACTAGTTCCGTGTGTGCAGTGATGTTCTGAGAGTAATGTTTTATTTCTGGTAATGGACTGTCTGTATCTTCCTGATATTTCAAATGTTACAGAGATGCAAAGGAGTTGCAGTTACTAATGCATCAACAGAGCCAAGGTAAATGGAGTTGCGTGATCCTTCCAACCTTGATTACTTAAGAGGAAAGTGTTTACATAAAAACGTTACATAACACTGTATTGCTAACACACAGCACTAGCATACCTAAATGCTGAAGGGATGCTATCATCTGCTTTACATGTTCATGCAAAACCAGTGGTGGTGGTATAAGTAAAATGTTTTTTCATAGCATTTCTTACTTTACATAAAATTTTTTTTTACATTATTTCATTTTGTCCTTATAAACATAAGCTATTAACTTTGGGGGGGAAAAATTACCAAGAATGGCTCATTGATTTGCCCGACATTGCAGCCAGAAAATTCCAGACCCAGAATATAAATATGTATTTTCAGAGTCTATGTTCCCATATTTTTGGGAGGGGCCTATGGTCCTCAAAATATGGTTCACTTAATCTTAGGCATCAATGAGACCCTTTAAGATAGTCTGTGAGTTTTCAAAAATTAATACAAAGAGATTATTTCTTTTTTACAATGTTAATGTTTGCACTAAAGTTAGTTACAAAAGCAACAGTGCGTGAAAGAGCTAGCAACTTACGATATGCCAAGGCAGTGGCACACTGTTTTTTAAGACTGCTGATTTTGCTTCATGTCCTAGTAAAAGTGGGAAAAATATTCCAGTTCCAACATCTTGATTGCATACTGTTGTAAATCATTGTCTCAGGGGAAAACACTTGTGCAGTTGTTTGAGTTGTGCACTGAAATAGATGTTTTGTTTTATGGAAACACCTAAATTTATTTGAAAAAAATACTGAGTCAAGTAATGATTATTCAGACCTATGTATTTGGAAGACATTGCCTCAAAATGATTCAAGTGAGCCTGCTACTTCACGGTAAACAACTGAGGGTATTTGTTGCAAGTGAAAAATTTAGAGGTTTCATGCAAAAACTAGAATTTTGGAAAACTTGTAAATGCTTTCATAAGCTTGATGGCTTTTTGGTGATTGCTTTTCTGATAAAAATAGTGATGATATTAATGAGCATAATTTTTATATTACATAATGAAGTGCCAGAGAACCAAGAGGTTTCAATGACAGGAGTTTGGTGTTACAAATTACACATGTGTAAAAGATACATTGAATGTGCAAGATTTAGCAATGCATTTTAACATAATAGTACAAAAAGTCCATTGATGCAGTTTGAGATTCCATGTTACAGCTTTTATGAAACTAACTTGTGAAGTTTGAGTGTAGTGTTACAGTAGCGTATCTAAAATTATCTTAAAAGGCTAATAAAATGTTGCTCCCTTTTCCATATTCTTCTCTGAGAGGCCATAATGTTGTTCATACTTGAACTTCTACTGAAGCAACATGTAACAGATTCAAAGAATCTGAGGATCCCCCTGTCTTCTATGAAGCTAGACATTTAATAGATTTCAATAAGTTTTAACAGTGGTGTTCTTAGTTAAATGTTTCATATTTTGTTATTTTTAAAGTAATTTAAATTTCTATTTTAATATTTAATAGGGTAGATATTAATAAATATCTCCCCCTCAAAGCTCTTTGGGAATCCTTGGTAATATTTAAGAGTGTAAAGAGGTCCGGAGACCAAAAAGTTTGAGAACTAGCTGTAATGTACCACACAGAAGCAGTTAAAAAAAAAAAAAAAGCTTCTATTTGTATAGTTTTTCATATCTAAAATGTTATCAAAAAATGTTACATTTGGTTTTCAGAAAACTTAAAAATAACTTAGGAATGTCTTGTTGGTTGCGGATAAGTATAATGTGGTAAAACTGATTTGTTTAAAGTAAAATTATTTTGCAATTTGTCATGTCTTTGATGCTGTGAGGACTAATTCTAGCTGGCCTGAAAATGGCTTGAGTTTTTTGCTGAAGACAGACCTGTACCTGCCGACCCCTGACCAATGGTTACAGTGTGAAACATATTTACTGATAAGTTACTTTGTAACCATGGGTTCAAGTGGAAGTTTGGAACAGCTTACACCAACTCATGGGCATCATTTACTGATTACCTGAAGATCAATTGTTGACACCTGGCTTGAGGAACTACAACTACCCCCTCCCCCATCCTCCCAGCACTTCCAGAGGGCTCTGACATTGGAGCCGGTTACCTAGAAGAATATGTCTAAGTGAACAGAAGTGGATAAGAGGCCCAAGCTGAGACTCCATTTTGGGCTCCCCGGTGTCCAGGTGTCCTGTACACCTCCGTGGTTCCTCAGAGAAATTGTGTCTTGGCCTGGCCTTTATAGAGAGAGGACCATTGGTGCAGAAATTTGGCTTCTTGAGACCCTTACTGTGAGGCAGTCTACTGGCTGTAACGTATAGCTATGTGAAGCCCATTTTGCTTAATAAATTACTTAAATAATCATTCAAATACCAAGTCAAATATCCTTTCCCCTTTGAAATCTTTGTAGATACCAAGAGAAGGAAGTTTCTCCCTTCTAGGAGAACTTACAACATTGTGTTCATGTCACTCTTTTAGAACTAGTTGTATTGAAATGATTTATTCATTTTCTGGCTTCCCTTGTAGACTGAGGTCCTATAGTAATAGAACTATATTTTTATATGCCTGTGGAATGGGTATATTACATGGGGTTTAGATGAAAAGTGAATGGTTGAAACCTTTTTTTTTTCCCCCACAGAGAGTATAAAATGGGATTGAAGAAAATAGGAGAAAACGCCATATTCAACACCACTTTTCAATGACCATTACGAGGCTATACATATCAGGGTATTAGGGACAAATTGGCCCATGTTGGGCTTTTTAATAGAATGAATTCTACATTCAAGGGTTAAACAAGCTGCACGACACTAAAGACATATGCTCAGTGATTAAAAGGATCGATAATACATAAATTCCTTTTGTGTGTGAAGCATGTTTGACCTTTGGGTTTAACAGTTATAGCATACTATTTATATCTTAAAGTTATTAACAAGAAAATAGCAAGCATCCTCAGAAGTAAAAGGAGCTTCTTCAGCTAAAATAACCAGCATTAAAATAAAAGAGCTATAAATATGCATGCTTTACAATATAAACCCAAATGTCCCCTATGGTATAATTAAACCAATCCTTAGCATTTAGAGAGGGCTTTTCATCTGTGGATCTCAAAGTGATTCACATATTATTAATTCCACAAAAATGCCTCTAAGGTAAAAAAAAAAGTTATAGATTAGGAAACAGATTTTGGGTTCATTTGCTAAAGGCTATAATGCCAGGAGTCTTCAGATATGGGCTTAAAGGCCTAATAAGATTTTCCTTATCCTCTTCTCAGGTCACTAGTTTTATCATCATTAGAAAAACATGTTTATTTTTTTTTAAAGAGTTTATTTATTTATTCATGAGAGACAGAGAGAGAGAGAGAGAAGCTGGCTCCCAAGGAGCAGGGAGCCCGATGCAGGACTCGATCCCAGGACCCTGGGATCATGACCTGAGCCGAAGGCAGACGCTTAACCATCTGAGCCACCCAGGCGCCCGAAAAACATGTTTAATAAGCAGCCAAGTGTCCATGGTACAGTTCTGGGCACTGAATATGTTTAATGAACACAATCTACACCATGGATTCAAATCTAAGGCAGAAAATGTAGATGCAGAAAAAAAAAAAAGACTTATAATACAAGATTTGTTGGCTTTCAAACAATTAGGAAAATACCATGTAAAAATTTAATTGGTATCACCCTGTATAATGGCATCCACTTGGCATATATCTAGTGTTATATATAATGGGAATTCTATATATGGTGTTAGAGATAGGGAGGGATGGAAGGAGAGTGGTGGGGGGGAGGAGGGGAGAGGATTTTTGGGTTATGAATGCATTCTAAACATACTCTGATTTAAATCAAGAATCACGTGGAAAAACAGACACAAGAACAGCCTCGAGAGGACTGGAGGAAGGTAAGATGGGCACATAAAAATGAATGTATGAATTAAGATTTCTTTATTTCCCTTAAATATGCAATACTTCACTAATGGAAATGTTTTATTTTCTTGTGAAGAAAATTGAAATCCTGTCCCTGTATGACCTCTGATAATGGTCTAAAGCAGGAATGGAATTATCCTTGTACCAGATTAATTACGCTTAAAAATAAACTAATCATCGGTACCCCCATAAACCTCTTTACATCTTGATTGCCAGTGCTTGAGCCATGAAATGCTTAGCAAAATGAATTAATATTCTCACAAAACACTTGTATATATTCTATACACTTTTCAGACACAATTCTTGAGTTGCATGAGTAATCTGGAAAGCTTTTTAAAGAGTATTTCACCATCTAAAGTTTTTCTTGATCCACTCTTTAGGCAAAATTTTACCTTTGTGCTGAAACAAGAGATAGGCCCCCAGAGACTTTATCTCCTAGAGTCCTGTCCTATCCACTTGGCATTTGGAAAATGCAGCTAATAACCAAGTAATAGCTTACTCCTAGAAATAACCCTGGAGCCTCAGGAGATGTATTCAACCTCCCATGAATTTCCTCCGGCACACAGTACACCAAAGCAGTTCACCCTTTAATTCCTACTAGCAACTACAAATCTCCAAGGAAAATTAAACCTAAAGTAAAAAAAAGCCATACTGGGATTCCCAGGAAGCCATTGGCCAACTTGTTACAGATTGCAATCTGTAGCTACGCACTGCGGACTGACCTCCGTCAAGGCTCTGAAATCAACAATGCCCTTCAAAGATAATAACATCGTAATTGATGTAATTGTTGCTTTGCTAAATATTCATCCTCACAGTTTTGTACATGGAAAAAATATGTTTATAATTTTGAAAAACAAGTATATTTCAGAATAGGCTATATTATATGTAATTTTTTTTTAAGACACAATGCCTTTTCTATCTTAGTCATTTTTGTGCACTTCTATTTGTCTTACCTGGCCTTACCTGTATTCAGGTCTTACATGAATTTGTTTTCTAATTTGGTGTAACAAATTCTTACAACTTAGTGGTTTAAAATGATACCCGTTTATTAGCTCATACTTGAGTAAGTCGGAAGCCTAGGCAACAATGTGGCTGGGTTCTCTGCTTAGGGTAGTACAAGGCTACAATCAAAGTAGCTGATGACTTCCTGGAGTCTGGGGTTCTCTTCTAACCTCATTCCGTTTGGTTGGTAGAATTTAGACTTCAACCTAAGAACTGAAACCACAAAATGCCTAGAAGAAAGCATAGGAAAGATTGGTCTTGGCAATGATTTTTTTTGATCTAACACTTAAAGTACAGGCAACAAAAGCAGAAACACATAAAACTACATCAAAGTAAAAAGCTTCTGCACAGCAAAGAGTCAACAAAATGAAAAGGTAGGCCTATGAAATAGGAGAAAATAATGGCAAACGTTTATCCACTAACGGATTAATATAAATAAAATACAAGAAGCTCTTAAAACTCAGTAACAACCTGATTTAAAAAAATGGGCAGAGAACCTCAATAGACATTTTTCTGAAGAAAACATATAAATGGCCAACAGGTTTATGAAAAGATGCTCAACATCACTAATCATCAGAGAAAGCAAATCAAAAACCATGTGATACAGCCTTACACCTGTTAGGACCACTATTCTCAAACAACGAGAGGTGACAAATGTTGGTGACGATGTGGAGAAAAGAGAACTCTGGTATTCTGTTTTGGGGAATATAATCTGGTAGAGCTATTCAGGAAAACAGTATGAAGGTTCCTCAAACTAAAAAATAGAACTCGCCTAAGATCCAGCAGTTCCACTTTTAGGTATATGTCTGAAGGAAATGAACTCACGGTCTCAGAGCTGCACCCCATGTTCATTGTAGCCTTATTTACAATAACTGAGACACTTGAGTCCATTGATAGACGAATGGATAAAGAGAATGGGAAATAGACACAGTATATACACGTTTTATATGTATATATGTGTATATGTCTCCCTATCTACAAAAACACACAATGGAATATTTATTATTCAGCCCCAAAAAGAACATTCTGTCATTGGTAAAAACTTGGATCAAACTTGAGGGCATTATGCCAAGTGCTAAGTGAAATAAGCCATAGAGACAAATACCATGTGGTATCACTTACATGTGGGATATTTAAAAGAAAAAAAAAAAAGGCCTAACTTACAGAGTGCAATGGTGGTTGCCACGGGGTGGGGGAAATGGGGAGATCAGGGTCAAAGGGTGCAAACTTTGAGTTACAAGATGAGTAAGTTTTGAGGATCTAATATATAGCCTGGTAAGAATAGTTTATAATACTGTATTGTATACTTGTAATTTGCTAGAAGAATAGGTCTTAAGCATTCACACACAAAAAATGAAAAAGTTAACTATATGAGGTGATGGATGCTATCAGTTAACTTGTGGTAATTCTATAGTGTATGTATATCCAATCATCACATGGTACACTTTAAATACATTACAATTTTATTCGTCCATTATACCTAAATAACCTGGAAAAAAGAATTTACTGCGTGGGGCGCCTGGGTGGCTCAGTCATTAAGTGTCTGCCTTCGGCTCAGGTCATGATCCCAGGGTCCTGGGATCGAGCCCCGCATCGGGCTCCCTTCTCGGCGGGAGGCCTGCTTCTCCCTCTCCCTCTGCTGCCTGTGTTCCCTCTCTCGCTGTCTCTCTCTGTCAAATAAATAAATAAAATCTTAAAAAAAAAAAAAAGAATTTACTGCCTTGCTAGCTATAGGCTGAGTATCTCTCTTGCCTTCTAATGTCCCCTATGAGTTCCTAGAGTCTTGGTTATTCATGCACTGCAGCTACCCCCATCTTGAATGCCAGCAATGGAGAATCTTCCCACATGGTTTAAATCTCTGATTGACTCTTATCCTGACCTCTAGTCCTAGGTTTAAAGGACTCATGGGAGAGATCAGGCCCATCTGGATAATGTAACTTTGTTCAAGTCAACTATACCCTTTAATATACCCCTATCATAGGGGCAAAATCCGTCATATCACCAGTCCCAGGAATGATACATGTTGTGTACACCACTAAGCTGAGATCTTGAGGGCTAACTTAAAGCCTGGTGCCCAGTACCCGGATTATTATTGAATAATATTATTCTGATGTCTGTAACAGATTAAAGGCCACCTGGACATCAGAGTAGGATCCTTTTTGCATTATAGGCAAGTGAACATTTGAGATTCTAATGAAAGCCCTTGATCGTGTCTATCAAAAAGCAAATTATGAATGCCTCTATCTCATTAAACATATTGCTCTTCATTTTTTTTTTAAAGATTTTATTTATTTATTTGAGACAGAAAGAGAGAGAGAGAGCACATGAGAGGGGGGAGGGTCAGAGGGAGAAGCAGGCTCCCTGCCGAGCAGGGAGCCCCATGCGGGATTCGATCCAGGGACTCCAGGATCATGACCTGAGCCGAAGGCAGTTGCTTAACCAACTGAGCCATCCAGGCGCCCCATATTGCTCTTCATTTGCCTTAAGGAAGGTCAGGTGGTTAAATCTAACCCAGACATAAAGAATGAATTTTGAATTTATTTCCTGTACTAAAAGTATATTTTTTGTTAAAACCGTACGTATAAAAATCACAACAGTGTGCCCGCAATGTTGCCTCAAATAGATTAGTATTTCTTCATAAGAAATATGTCCTTCATATAAAAATGATGAATTTTGTACGAGGGCAGAACTTGTTCTATAGGTTTTTATAAGAGTAATGGTAGCTCAGTCATTGCTAAATGTTCTGCTTCAGGCAAAGATATTTCCTCTCCACTTTAAAAATTGAAGAAGAATAAATTATTAAATGTACTTTCTCAAATTATACACAATGATCGTGATAATTTTTAAAATACCGTCTCTGTGTCATCACAAGTTTAGGATCCTACATAATTGTTCGCTCAGAATACAGAAAGAAAAATGATTTAAGTCGTTGTTGAACAAGTAAAGATCTGTCGCCCTTGCCAATGTCAATCTGCTGGAACTATCAAGAAGAGAAGAACTGGGACTGATATTACTACTACCCACATAAAGTTTGGGACACCATTCTAGCATATTGTGGAAAACTTGCCTTTATTATTTCATTAGCAGAATTTAAGGAATCCCGATCAAATAGAAAGGACTTGTGAAGGTGAACATTTTCTCTGACTTTAATTAAAAATACTCATAATCTACTGAGTGCTGATGCATGCTAGTAAATGTGCATTATATCCCTAAATCTTAACACTCTAAGGTAGTGTCTCTAAAGGATAAAATTTCAGAATTGCTATATTACTATCACACCTAATTTTAAGAATGCTAATTTCTCAAAGTAGTTAAATATCCATCCAGTTTTTTAATTTCCCCCATTTCCATATACAGTTTTAACAGTTTGTTTGAATCAAAACCAAAATAACATCCATGAGTTGTAATTGGTTGATAGTGCCCTTAAATCCATCTGCTTTGTAACTCCACCTTTTTTTCTTACAAATTTTATATTAGAAAACATTTTTTTGTAGTTTTTTTACAAGATGGGCTGATTATATTCACATAGCGTTTATTATATTCCTTTGTCTTCTGTACTTTCAGTCAGGTGGTAGTTAGATTGAGACAGGCTAGATCAGCTTCAGGTTTTACTTATTTGCAAGACTACTTTATAGGTGATAAAGCACCTGGCTTCTTTGGGCTCTATTTGAGACAGCTTTTAATTATGATGCATATGCTGACTTTAATGATTTTGCTATATTGAATCCCATTCCTGTAATAAACTGTAGATTTATAAGCAGTGCCATTTTGGGTCCTGTAAGTTGTCTTGAGGCAATTTAACTCCGTTTAATTGCCACCATTAGTGCAAGATTTATATAGATAATCTTTTCATCAACATTTTATTACACAGGCAATAGTTTATAAAGGAAGCATGAAAAATGTTTGGGTATTTGCTATTATCAGTTTCAAAATAATGACTCGGTTACTTAACATTCTCCAGAGGTGGCCGATGGACTTTATTTTTTCTTAAATGCCATTATAAATTTTTGAGTGTAAACACACTTGAAATGTTGAAATCAGTGCAGTCTTCATTTTATTGTTGCTTAAATTGTGCCAACTTTGGCTAGCAGGTGACAACTGAAGTTGGCTCCTGAAGCTCTCTGCTTTGTCCTCAGTTGTTGAAATCTTTCATGCTTTCCAGTATGACAAAATGATTCAGGGTATTGTATATTTTCTACATCAGACCTGGAATCAGCCATTTCTTTAGAGACTCCTATTCCTATTAATAGGAAAAGGTATTTAGAGACCACAGTCTGGGCACTGGTAGTGCAAATTTTTTACTGGGTTAGTCTTAGTTCCTATGCCTTTTCAGTGAACAGAACTGTGACATTTTTCATGAATTATACACCATGCATTTCAATTCAAATATCATAGTAGTAGGAACATTTTGACTTCAGAAATTTTACATGTCTTTCTTTTTTTCCATATCAAAAAAAGTTACCAATGGTAATTTTATTATTTCCTAACTTTTTATTTTCTTTATCACAAAATACATGCACAACTGTCTATAAATAACAATGCCAACATTACAGAAAACAACTACTAATTACTAAGAACCTTTTCAGGTTTTTTTCCCATTTCCTTTTGTCCTTAGGGTACAGGCCACTAAAGATGTACAGTCATACAGTTCTTTAAAGTAACTTGAAATAGTTCTTGTGCTTAATGTACCAGCTCACTATAGAATTGGGTGTTTAATTTCACATAGCTTTTGATACTTAGGTGTGACTCTTGTCATTTATAATTACATAAAATATATTTATGCTCCCAAAGGGAAATATAAAAATCAAGGTATAGCATGTTAACTAGTTTTTAATCCTTGTCACTTCTTGATAAACTTTTTGATTAGGTAGCTTTACACATGTAAAGTTACCTTTTTTTAAGTTAGAAATATATTCTAGGTAAAATTCCATGAAAGTATAAAAAGATACTCTTTTTTTAAAATAAGATTTTATTTGAGAAAGAGAAAGCGAGAGAGCACATGTGTGGGAGGAGGGATAGAAGGGGAGGGAGAGGGACAAGCCGACTCTGTGCTGAGCTTAATCCCAGGACTCTGAGATCATGATCTGAGCCAAAATCAAGTTGGAAGTTTAACCTACTGCGCCACCCAGGCACCCCTAGAAAGATATTCTTAATTGCTTTATATAGCTGCATAGTGTTACCTTGAGTGGGTTATCACAGTTATTTTAACTGGTCATTTAATGATTGGTTTTTAAGGGTTTTTTCCCCCATTGCTTTGCTATTAAAAAGTCTTGTATTGCATAGCAGTATACGTGCTTTGCTAATGTATTTTTTGCCCTGTGTGCTGGTATTCGTGATAAATTGGTTTACCGTAAATTGTATATGAAATACTATAGGGTTAATTTAGGGATCTAAATAATTTCCTTTTCAAAGAGTATTTTCACTTTTTTCTGACAACAGAATAGAAATATGTCAGCTTTATTGTATCTTAGATTGAACTAATTCAAAGCTGGTTTTAGTATTAATGAAGGTTGGTCTATTTCTGGGTGGCAGTTTTTCCTAAGTCCTTCACGGAGCCAAAACCAAATTATAATGTGATTATCAGAGCCATTCTTCTTGGTGTTCACTGAACTCCTGAGCTGTATAGAACTTGGTGTAATCATGCTCAGCTCCTTGGCTATAACACCTCCTTTGCACTACTCAGCTTGCCCTTTTTTCTGTTTTTGTTGTTTTTTTTTTTTTAAGAATTTTTTTTTTTAAGTAATTTGTACAGCCAGTGTGGGGGTTTAACTTACAACCCCAAGATCAGGAGTCCTGTTCTGTACTGATTGAGCCAGCTGGGCTCCCCAACCCCACCCCCAGATTCTCCTTTTAACTGTGTTGCTTGGGAATTTTTACATGTCTCAAGGGAAAAAGCAATGTAGTTCTCTTTTCTCTTGAATCTTGGCTGACAAATCCTGGATATCATGGTAGCTCTTTCTGATTTCTTCAAAAGATTTTTCTTAAATTTACTGACATATGGTAATTATTCTTAGTAAGACGTTTAAACTTAAGCAAGCTACACTGTTATAGCTGGAAGTAGAAGTCTGTAATTCAGTTTTAAGTAAAATTTAGCCATATTAAATTTGTCTTAACTTTTTAAAGTATTAACTTTGCCACTTCTTTGGTGAAGGGTTGGGAAGATACTCTGAAATGAATAAAGATAGTATCAACACATTCAAGGACTTTTTGTTAAAAAAAAAAATCACAGAAATGGGGAAATCAGTAGTCAAAGATGTTGATTTCTTTATGTTAAGATAGGGGAAAATGGCAGCATGTTTGTGTGGTGATGGAAGTGATGCAGTGGAGCAGAAAAATTATGCAAAAGAGGCAGGCAAAGCCCTTAAAGAGAAGGAAGTGGAGTTGATCCATCAGGTCAACTGTTTTAATGAGGAAAGGCAGGAAATGGGTTTACAGATGTTGGTAAGTTAGTACATCTAGAGTAGAAATAAGAATAGGAGGAGGTTCTCCTCCCATTCATTTTTTATTTGGATGAGAAGTCAACTCATTGGCGATGTAAAGCATAATGATTGGGGGAGAGAGAAGAAGGTATAAAATAATCTTCTCAAAGAGCAAGAAAGCAATTTGTCCAATGGTATAGTAGGTCTATCAGGAATTTAGAGGATCTCTTGGGATTTGCGGTCACACAGTTAAAGTGGGATTTGTTCTTCATATTTTTCTGTCTCCTAAACCTGCTTGAGAGCAAGCATGATTAGATGTATTTAATTAGGGCTAGTATTTTGTCTGGTGAGTGCAGAGTTTGAGCCAAGATTTTGAGAGTTAATTTTTTTTAGCAGGCAACAAATTGAGTAAATGACAAAATAAGCACATAAAATGGTGAAGAACACTGAAATATGATGGGGTCAATGGACCAAATGTTTTAGTTGCATCACAGAACTATTGGAATGAGAGGGTTAGGAGGAAATAGGTGAAAGACAGGAATCAGTACTCAGGCATGGCCATTCAGGCTTCACCCTCTCTCCTACTCAGAATGTTCCCCAGCATGGCTGGGAATTCTAAGAAGCAGATGACAGAGGCCTGAAAGATCTCTATTTGTAGGGGATCAAATAGCTCAACTGTGGGCTTCTTCACTGAAAGATTTGGACATAGGAAGCAGAAAGCCTTTTCCCACTAGAGATGAAGGGAAAATAGTGTTGGTGGTCTTAAGGAGATGGTTGCAACAGACCCCTGTGACAGACAGAATAATGGAAGTAGGGAGCAATACAGGTGTTCATTAGTACTGGATAATCACAACTGGGCAAAATCTACAAAAAAACTTATTAAAATCTAGACTAAAAATTGTATATTAAGTTATTTAAGAAATCTTTATATTATTGAGGCCTAGGGGAGCAAGGGAGGGAAAAAAACAAAAAAAAAATTATATTATTCTTAAAAGGAAAATTAAGTTTACCTCGTACTTAAAAATCTTAAATTACACCAAATCTTAAAATATGCCTGGATAAATCACGTGGTGATTTTCCCAACCCCCTAGCATCCACAGCTTGATCATGGGGCCATTGGGCAAAGTAATTTCAGGGTTTTATTGATTTTTCTTACAGATAGTTCTTGATTCTTTGAAATTCAAATACTCTTTTTGAAGTGCCTATCATTTTTTTAATCCTTGTCAATTTTTATTTTCTTCAATTTTTAACTGATGTCATTCTGTCAAATGTTTTAGGGTATGGTTCAAGCAGTTCTTCAACACCTTCCTAGAATTCCTATTTCCTGTATCATTTATAAGATCTACAAATTTTACCTTTTTTTACCTTAAATGCAAATTTAATTTTTATACTCAAGTTTATAATATACTGTCATTAGTCTGTATAAGACCCTTTTGTTCCTTCCTGCTTACCTGCTTTCCTTGATTCTTTCTCTCCCCTTTATTCCACTCCTACTCCTTTCTACAACTGAACATGCTTTTTTTATTAAAATTTCTTTTTCAAGTTACCTCTGTGCCCAATATGGGGCTTGAATTCACAACTCTGAGATCTAGTCACATGCTCTACACTCTGAGCCAGCCAGGTGCTCCTGAACATGTATTCTAATATATTCTATTGTATATTTTATATTTTCAGAAAATGTCTTGTGTATAAGCAACTATTTTAAATTTATATGAATGATATATTTCATTCTGGTGTTTTTGTTGTTTACTTTCTTAACTACTGTTTTTCAGTGTCTGGCCATGTACTTATGGCATAATTCATTGTTTCTGACTATTGCAATGTACTCAGTGTTATGGAATGGCTACTTTTTATCTACTCTTCTGGGTATGGACAATCACAATACCTCATTACTCCAAACTTCTACAAATTCGAAGACCCCACAAAAAAATAATTCAGTGGAGGTCATCATGCTTGTTAACTTTAGAGTGGAATCACTGCATTTTAGAGTTAGCCATATACTCCCATTTTATGAGGTCAGATGGCATCATTCTATACTATCATCAGTAATGAATGCAGCATCCTAAATCCCACATCTACCAATACTTAAAATTATTAAACTTTCTGATTATTTTTGCAATCAGATTTTTCTCTGTAATCAAATTGTACTGTACTTGAAGATAATAGGGCAAAGAATGGGCAGAGTTGTTGGGTGAGGCTCTCAAGATGGAAGAAAGCACCTTGCATATTCCCTGCCCCCATCCCACCCTGGCTCAGTAGACAAAAAGGAAAACCATCTTACCTGGAGCTAAAACAAGAGATTTAGAGGTATTTATGTAACACATACAAACCTTCTTGGAGTTTCATTGGAATTGAGTAGAAGAATCCAGGGAAAGGATTGGACATCCAGCTAATAAACTAGACAGGAGGATCAACACATCCAAATTTAGGTCATGACTGTAGATAACACATTTGTACTGAAAGGAGGGTGAATTTAACAAGTGATATAATAGTATTTGCAGCACTGATTATGTCCTAGGTGCTTTGCTAGTTGTGTTCATGTAGGGAATCTCTTTTGAGTCTTACAGTAAGTCCACTAAAGGCAGGATTTCTTAGCGCCCAAGCTATTGACAATTCAGGCAAGATAATTCTTTATTTTTTGGGGGAGATGTCCTGTGCAATGTAGGATGTTTAGCAGCCACCCTGTTCTCTACCATGAGATGCCAGTAGCATTCCTTCCAGTTGTGACAACCCAAAATGTCTCCAGACATTCCCAAATGTTCCTTCAAGGAAATAATTGTCCCTGCTTGAGATTCACCACTTCAAGGTGATGATCACCATCCTTACTGGTCAGGTGAGAACACTGAAGTTGATAAAGCTTGAGTAACTTGGTCAAAGGCAAGGAAATAAAGGAGGTGGGATTTGAACTCTTGTCATCCTTGCTTAAACACCTAATATTTCCTTATTCTATAATACCAAGAGCCACAATAATCTTGTCTGATATTTACATAGTTCACTTATTCTCAATCAGGTTTTTTTTTTTTTCCTGCTCCTATACACAAGAGGTACATAATAAAATAAGAAAACCAGCACAGTGAGCAATTGGAACATTCTTTCCTCTACACAATTAAATCTGATTCCCAGGGAGGTACTGTGGTGTGTATGGGTTTTCACTGATTATACATACGAGTTCACTGAATGTTCATCTTTTAAGGTAGTAAGGTCCATTGTTGTTTTTCTCCTTTTACGAAGAGAAAAGGTGTTTATTAATAGTCAAGATGATGACATGTATTAACAGACCAAGTATTGAGAATCTTGGAACTTCACTGTTCCAACTCTGTCACACTAGGTGGAACAATTAGGATCAACCTAATAGCAAAACACCATCCAACTAAATGGACAAAGGACCTGAAAGGAAATTTTTAAGGAGTGCCCGGGTGGCTCAGTCAGTTAAGTGTCTGCCTTCAGCTCAGATCATGATCCCAGGGTCCTGGGATTGAGCCCCTCGTCAGGATCTCTGCTCAGCGGGGAGCCTGCTTCTCCCTCTCCCTCTGCCCCCAACTCATGCTTGCTCTCTCTAGTGTGCTCTCTCTCTCTCGAATAAAGTCCTAAAAAATTTTATAAAGAAGACCTAAAAATAGCAAGCAATTACATGAAAAGATACTTAACGTTATTAGGGAAGTGCACATTAAAACCACGATGAGATAATCTCATGCCTTTTAGGGTGGTTATTATCAAAAAATGAGATATAAATATTGGCAAGAATGTGGAACAAAGGGAACAATTGTACTCTGTTGGTAGGAGTGTAAATTGGTATAGCCATTGTGTACAACAGTATGGAGTTTGCTCAGAAAATTAAAAATATAACTACCATGTGATATAGTAATCCCCCTTCTGAGTATGTATTTGCAGGAAATGAAATCACTGTCTCCACGATATATCTGTGTCCCCATGTTCATGGCAGTATTGTTCACAATAGCCAAACATAAGGCAACAACCTTAGTATCCATGGACAGATGAATGGATAAAAAAAAATGTAATGGGGGTGTGAGTACGTAAATAGATACACATACATACAGTGGAATATTCAGCCATAAAGAAGGAGGAAGTTCTGTCTTTGATATGTGCTAGACGTTTTGGACATGATGCTAAGTGAAATCAGACCTAGAAATACGAATACTGCATAATCTCACTTACATGTGGAATCTGGAGGAAAAAAACCTCACACGTCTTAACAGAGAATGGTGGTTGCCAGGGGCTGGAAGTAGGGGGCCATGGGGAATTATTGGTAACTGGTGCAGAGTTGTGGTTTTGTGAAATAGGGTTGTGGAGGTAGTGGTAATGGTTGCACACTAATATGAATGTACTTAATACTAATAAACAGTACACTTAATGGTCAAGATAGTAAATTTTGTATTATAAAAATAAGCAAGTGTCATATTTGATATTAAGAATATACAAGAAAAGTTTTCACTTACCAAACAACTTATATTCACTTTATTTTACCATAACCCTCAAGTGCCCAAACTCATACACATGCCAAAAGTTTACATAATCTGGGAGGCTTACAAAAGTGTTATTTTAAGGGGAAAAAAAAAAGTGTAAAGCAAATTGCTGTAATGTAGGCTTGTTGCTTTATATTTAGTATGGCTGCCCTAATTCCTTTTTAGTTCCAAGGCACAATTACTACTGTTTATTGCTAGGACAACGTTATTTATGGGTTGAACTCCCATCAAGAGGGTCTCTTTTTCTGTCACCAATGGCTTAATAAAATAGCCTTTCACCTTTGGAGACAGGCCTTTAAATGCTCTCTGTGCAAATGGAAATGCTGTAGGTCATTTTCTTCTAATTGCTTGTGGGCAAGGATTGACAAGCCACCACACAATTTAGCTTGATTGACAGATTTTTCTCAAAAGTAGTCCAACCCTGAAACAGCAGTTTCAGCACAAGATTGAGATGTCTTGTCAGAGTTTGGTGGTAAAATTACTTTTATTTGAGTTCTCCCAAAGAATTCCTTTTAAAAGAAGAAACATATCACAATTCTTTAACACCAGGTGCCATGTTTTGTTTGACTATCTTATCAGATAATTAATGAGGTGCTTTGTAGTTGTCAATTGGTGGTTCCTTCATAATCCTAAAGTGAGAAACACTTGAAGGGAAAATATTGTTGAGGCAATGTTCTTGTTTAATTACATGTTTTTTAAATCTTTGGGTTAAAAAAGATTTAAAAATTTAATATTAAATTATTGTAATATGCTGTAAGAACTGTTTAATGATAATAAGTAAACTTATTTAACACTTTTTCTCTGGTGGTATTTCTCAGTATTTGATCCATCATTGCAAATTATAAGTGTTCCTGCTAACTGAACTTACTGCAATATCTACTTTCGTTTTGGATCAGATTTTCTAAGGCATATTCTGAAAGTAATAGAATTACATATTTATTTAAAAGAAGGTCGAAATTCCATGAACTGTTAAATTATTTGTTAGGTCAAAGGTCTTGAGATAAATAAAGAACAGATAGAAATAGTCAGGTCTTCACATCATTGGTCCTCAAACTCTTTGGTTTCAGGGAAACCATTTAAATTGTTAAAAATTACTGGGGATCCCAAAAATGGTGATGTGGGTTCAATCTAATATTACCATGTTAGAAATTAAAACTGAAAAGAATATAAAACATGTATAAACAGTAAACCCATACACGTAGATATAACTAACATAATTTTGTGGTAAAAACTATATTTTCTATTATAAAAATGAGAAGTATGGTGTTGTGTTAAACTCCTGCAAGTGTTTTGAATAGCTCGAATTGTTTTCAGAAAAAAACATGAAAAAAAAATTCCTGCAGATTTTTGCAGAGGGACAGCATGAAAATGACACCAAGACAGATTCCATCCAGGAGAATATCCCAGCAGGTCCCTGTCCCTTTGGTGAGACTTGAAGATTAGGAAGGGAGTTTCTTTCATGTAAAGTCCCAGTGCTTTTCAAACACTGGGCCTTGGGATGAGTGAGTCAACCTTGCCTTTGAAGAGCTGTTTCTCAGATCCCTATAATCCTTTTGGTCTCTTGGACAAGAGCTCCGTTAGTTTCAAAGCCCCATATTTGGGGGGCTTGTCTCTCAGGTGCAAGTCATAGAAGTCAGGATGTTTTGCGTGGGGTAGAAGTATATTTCTCAGGACAAAACTCTGAGTTAGTGAGAGCCTCCTAATTGTGGACCCCAAGCCGGGGTGGGGTTTTTGATGAGATTGGGTGTTAGCCTCTCCTTTCCACCTCCATGTGGCCTTTCTCAGGTTGTTAATGTGAAGGAACTGCTCAGTCACTTTTCATGTCTTTTTCAGAGGAAATTGTTCTGTATGTAGCTGTAGAATTGGACATGTCCACAGAAAGGGATAAATTTAGGGTTTTCTCATGTTGCCATCTTAAACTGTTCCGGGCTTGGTAGAACACAGTTGCTTTGTCATGTTTCTGTATCAGTTGAAATAGCCTATGTCCTAGAACTACTGGACAATTCAACTGTAATACTTGCAAGAGAGTGAGTGTGAAAAAGGCAAATGATATTAGATTATTGTGAGAAGAGTCTTGCTTGCAGACCCTTGCAAGTGTTTCAAGGACAGCCAAGGGTCCTTGGAACACACTTGTAGAATCCCTGCTTTAGATTTAAATTTATACTTCATAGAAGGCGAATGCTTTATTTTTCTATTTAAAATCAATCATATGTTCACTTTGTTTGAAGTTAGCATCAGAAATGTAGGTTTTTGAGATCAAAATTTATTACGTTTTTATTCTGTGGTTGTATTTGACCTGTAGGAAGCTTTCTCATATATTTGAGCGAAACTTGCCCCTGATGAGACTGTGGTGGTTTGGTATTCGTAGGATGGTGGTGAACTTTTTCTCACTAAGACACTGAAGGCTGCTCAACCACAAAATAAATCCAATTCTATCAAAGACCAGAAAAGAAAAGCACCATTATTTACGTTGTATTTTTTAGAAATACCTTTTCATCTTCTCAAATGTGAAGAATAGGAGTAGTGTCCAAAGATGACTCTGAAAGGCAGGTAAAATAAAGCTAAAAACATGGAATGCCATTTGTGTATTGATGGAATGAGTCCTTGCAGTTACTGAGGTTTTATATAGGTAACAGTCATATCATTGGTAATTTTTTTCAGTGAATAATACTTGTATGCTTTATTCTTATTCCAACATTCCTGGAAACATCTGAAAAAGATGAGTTACTCTTAATACAGATTGGTATAAATTAAGTTAATATAAAAAAATTGGGGGTGCCTGGGTGGCTCAGTCAGCTCACCAACTGCCTTCAGGTCAGGTCATGATCCCAGGGTCCTGGAATCGAGTCCCATATCGGGCTCCCTGCTCAGCAGGGAGTCTGCTTCTCCCTCTGCCCCTCACCCCACTCTCGTGCTCTCTCTCTCCCTCTCTCTCAAATGAACAAATAAAATCTTTAAAAAAATAAAAATAAAAACAATTTTGTGTCTGATCTACACAGTTTACACATATTTTTATCCCTAAAGAGCAAAATCCTTGACCTCATGCTTACTTGATGTAGGTTATGGCAGCCATATTTACAGTCTGGCTTTGCATTTCTGTATTTTCTTGCAAGTCCAGCTGAAGTTTATGTCAGAATAACCAAAGGATCATTTGTTTTTATTTATTTATTTATTTTTAAGGTAATCTCTACGACCATTGTGGGGCACACAGGACCCCGAGATCAAGAGTCACATGCTCTACCCACTGAGTTAGCCAGGTGCCCCAAGGATCATTTTTTTCCCCCAAGGATCATTTTTATTTTTTAATTTTTATTTATTATTTTTTTAAAGATTTTATTTATTTATTTGACAGAGAGCAAGCACAAGCAGGAGGAGTGGCAGGCAGAGGGAGAAGCAGGCTCCCCGCTGAGAAAGGAGCCCGATATGGGACTCAAGCGCAGGACCCCAGGACCCTGACCTGAGCCAAAGGCAGATACTTAACTGACTGAGCCACCCAGCCATCCCCAAAGATCATTTTTAAAACCTACCTGGTTGGGTACTGTTCCTAAACATTTGGATCACAGTCTACTTTTCAAGATCTCAAAACTGAGTCAGACAAGCTTTTCTGATATTTCTGTCACACACAACCCCCTCATCTATTTTAACCCACCTTTTCTGCAGTCCATAAGACATGTAAGGAATTAATAGGCCTCCTCAGTGGTGTGCTGACATGCTTTATCTCTGAAATCCACTGCTCAGGAACTAACAAATACTGCCATCTCTAGGGGAAAGATGTGTTTTTGGGTTTTGTTTTTTTAAGATTTATCTAAATCTTAAGAGAGAGAGCAGAGTACAAGCGAGCACGACAGGGAGGGGCAGAGGGAGAGGAAGAGAGAATCTCAAGCAGACTGCACTGAGCATGGAGCCTGACATGGGACTCCCATCTCATGACCCTGAGAACATGGCCTGAGCCGAAACCAAGAGTCGGATGCTTAAGTGATTGTACCCCCCAGGCACCCCTCTAGGGAAAGGGTTTTTAAAGATGTTTCTCACCAGACACAACATCACTTCTCACTCCCTAGGGAAATCGTTTCTGTCTTTCTTTCTTTCTTTCTTTCTTTTTTAAGATTTTATTTATTTGAGAGAGAGAGGGAGAGAGAGTGAGAGAGCACTAGTAGGGTGAGGGGCAGAGGAAGAAACACACTCCCCGCTGAGTAGGGAGCCTGATGTGGGGCTCGATCCTGGGACTCCGGGATCATGACCTGAACCAAAGGCAGATGCTTAACCGACTGAGCCACCCAGGTGCCCCAGGGAAATCATTTCTTTCCAACCCAGTACTACACTTTGCTATGAGAATACCTACAATTCCAGAGTATATTTGGTGTTTGCTCTAGTGTGGTGTTAGGTTGGTCATCTTTAGGGAATCTGAAAACCATTTTGTAGACACTTGAAAGAGAGGTAGTTGCTTCTTAATGTGGTCAATGTGAGAATCCCTCCTAGGAGAACCTCACCTGTAATCAGATAATGCTCCAATTTGCTAAGAACTGTGATTGGAGGAGGTGGTGGAGGATGAGGAGTTGGAATGCAATGCTGTGACTGGAATCATAAAGCTCCGCTCAGTATTCTCCTTGGAAAAAAAATTCAGTAAAATCAGGAAATACTATATTGATCACTAAGCATTTTATTTGACAGGTTTTTTGTTTTGTTTTGTTTTTAATTTGGGGGGTCAAAATCAGTAAGTGCTAAGTTCTATCTATTGGTAGCTGGAGCAAACACATGAACAACTTGTGTAGTTGGGATCTGGGTGATGAGATGCTAGGAGAGACATTGATATAATTACATTTACAAAAACAGTGTTTCAAGAACACGCTTCAGAGTCCTTGAGATTTTTCCATGATGATCACTGTGTATATAGATGGCTAGATTATATGATAAGGAATAGCTTCCCTCTGGCAAATGCAGAAAGTAGTGTGACCTGGCTTAGCTGGAATCAGCTACCAGATACAAAAGTAAAGTTTGTAAGGCCGCTGTTAGTGTTCTTTGATGTCATGCAGCAATGCATACATCGAAGTATGTGTAGAAATCACTTCTGTTGCTAGAAAAAAGCACATTCCTTTTGATCTTGTTCCTTGAGGTGTTCTGCCTTTTTTGCTTGCTTCTTTGAGCTAGTGGGTAAATAATGATTTTGCACATTATCTCTTAGACTTACAACCCTGTATTTTTGTTATTATCATTTCAGTATTATGGCTAAAACTGAGACCCACAAAGGCCTGATTTCACTTAGCTAACAAGTGATTGGTGTTAGAACTCTGAAACCTGAACCCCTCTCTAACCCCAGCTCCAATAGAAACCTGACTTCCATTATCTATTTATGAAAACTGAGATAAAGGAAAAATATTTAACTATATCAGTTCTATAAGTCTAATTTATTTATCATCTAAGCTTAGTAGGAACAAAAGAGCGTATTTGGTTTTTAGCTTTTGTACCAGATTAGCCTTGAATTTAACAAAAATAAAAATACAAAATGGCAGTGGAATGTTCCAGTTCATTTGGGTGTTTCATGGTTCTTTACTTTCATGATTTCGGTATAGCCATGTTTCGTGAGAATTTGTTCAGTTCATTTTCCTTTTTTCAGCATGAGTCAATGTTAATTTTACACACACAGACACCCTATTGTTCTAGAAAAAAAAAACTTACAAGAATAATTACCTTGCCCTGTTGACAAGTTGTTTAGCCTAAATAACCATGCCATCTGCTGAAAAGGACTAGTGAGTCACAGAGAAATTTCAGAGGGCTCATTTTGGTTGGATATACAAAGGCTGAAGATTTAAAAAAAAAAAGGCTAAACCTAGAGGAAGAAAAAAAGTACAGAAGAATCAGAACATTGATCAGAAACTTTACAAGACAAAACACGTTAATATGTAAATTAAAACATTTCAGGCATGTAGAAAATTTGAAGATACTGTGAAATAATCATAATGCAAGTGAAACTTTCTGGTTAATAGAAGGAGATTTGAAGACATGGTATGATTTAATTAAAAATAGGTTGATGAGAATAGGTTCTTTGTCCTAAACGTCCTCAAACTATTCTGATGGAAGTTTGGGGATAGATGACATTGTTAAAACATCAAGATTAAGAAAGAAACATTAATTACTATCTCTCAACAATACTTGAATTTTACTGATATGTTTGCAGTTTGTAAAACCATATCAGACAAGCAAATTCATTTTCAAAGGATGTCTTTAACATAAACTTCTTAAATATTGTGTTATTTCTACCTGTGATATTTCTAATTTCTAGTCATCTCTTTTCTTAACCCTATCCCAGTGACAGTTTGGCAATTACTAACTAGTGTTCTGAGTGTGAATGGATGCTGTGATGATAATGAAAGGTTTGCCCTAGAGTGCTTTTGAATCAAAATAAATAGTATGTAGCCCCTTTTATTGCCATTAAAAAGAGAGAAATCTAGAATACACTAATGATAGGACTGCATTTCAAGAATTCTGTATGTCCATGTTCTAAGTAATATAATCCTAGAAATTTAAATATGTGGCCTGCTATTTTAAAGCAAGTCTATTAAAAATATATAATATTAAAAATATTCCAACAATATTAAATGGATCATTGCATTTTCCATTGTCTGAATGTATTTTTTGACTGAAGTTTTAGATTTTCTTTTTTTTTCTTTTTTTTTTTAAATTTTATTTTTATTTGTTAGAGAGAGAGAGAGAGAAACAGCATGAGAGGGGATAGGGTCCGAGGGAGAAGAAGGCTCCCCGCTGAGCCGGGAGCCCGATGTGGGACTCGATCCCAGGACTCCGGGATCATGACCTGAGCCGAAGGCAGTCGCCCAACCAACTGAGCCACCCAGGCGCCCGAAGTTTTAGATTTTCTTATACCATGCTATGGAATGCCAAAATTGTAAAGGGAAAGTGAAAATTGGGAGAAAATCTCCTGAACTCTACATTCTTTTTATGTCTATCCTTTTAAGTTTTTTTAGTTTTCTAAATGTATTTATCTCTTGCCTCGAGCATATTATTGGATTTAGCGCTGTTAACGTAAAAACATTTGTTTTTTAGTATTTTTTCTTTTTTTATTATGTTAATCACCATACATTACATCATTAGTTTTTGATGTAGTGTTCCATGATTCATTATTTGCATATAACACCCAGTGCTCCATGCAGAACATGCCCTCTTTAATACCCATCACCAGACTAACCCATCCTCCCACCCCGCCTCCTGTCTAGAACCCTCAGTTTGTTTTACAGAGTCCATCGTCTCTCATGGTTCATCTCCCCCTCCAATTTCCCCCCCCTTCATTCTTTCCCTCCTGCTATCTTCTTCTTCTTCTTCTTCTTTTTTTTAACATATAATGTATTATTTGTTTCAGAGGTACAGATCTGTGATTCAAGTCTTGCACAATTCACAGTGCTCACCATAGCACATACCCTCCCCAATGTCTATCACCCAGCCACCCCATCCCTCCCACCCCCCACCACTCCAGCAACCCTCAGTTTGTTTCCTGAGATTAAAAATTCTTCATATCAGTGAGGTCGTATGATACATGTCTTTCTTCGATTGACTTATTTCGCTCAGCATAACACTCTCCAGTTCCATCCACGTCATTGCAAATGGCAAGATCTCATTCCTTTTGATGACTGCATAATATTCCACTGTATATATATACCACATCTTCTTTATCCATTCATCTGTCAATGGACATCTTGGCTCTTTCCACAGTTTGGCTATTGTGGACATTGCTACTATAAACATCGGGGTGCATGTACCCCTTTAGATCCCTACATTTGTATCTTTGGTGAGAGCATGTGAGCAAGCACGTGGCTGCCAAAGGGGCTCCCTTGTTTATTGCCCCCACCCCAATACTGAGGAGAGGTGCTGGGAGAGCAGTAGCCAGGGCTGTGAGAGACAGCAAACGGATGCAGATCCTACTAAGAGCTTCAAGGAATCCATCAAGGAGATGGGCCTGCAAGCCCCTGGGAATGTGCCTCATCACCACATACACTCGCTTCATGGCCAGCTCCCTGTACAGGTCCACAAGGGTGGTGAGAGTGAGACTCTGCAGATGGCTAGTGAACACATAGGCTCGCGCGCGCACACACACACACACACACAGACAGACAGACAGACAGACAGACAGACAGACATACACACACAGCCCTGATCTGTGGGGTCTGGAGAAAGCACATAAACTTGGGGCATTCAGCACTGCCTAAGGAAAAGCCTGCGAGCATACATTTTATCTTAAACATTGAGCAAAGGCCTACAATCTTAAGAAAACTCCTACTCCTGAGAAGAGGGAACAAGAAGTATAGAGCAGGCAGATCCAAAGATGTGAAACCATAAAACTATTAGAAGAAAATGTAGGGGACAATTTCCTTGATGTTGGCTTTGGCAACAGTGTTTTGGATATGACACCCAAAGCATAAGAAATAGAAGCAAAAAAACCCAAGTGGGACTTCATCAAACTTAAAAGCTGCAAAAGAAACATTCAATAGAATGAACAGACAACCTATGGGATAGAAGAAAATACTTGCAAACTATCTGATAAGGGGTTAATCTTCAAAATGAATAAGGAACTCTTATAAATCAGGAACAATAAAAACATCTAATTAAAAACTGGGCAGAGGACCTAAATTGGCCTTTTTCCAAAGAAGACCTACCATAAAAAGGGCCAACAGGTACATAAAAAGGTGTTAAAACATCTGTAGTATCAGGGAATTGTGCATCAAAACCACAATGAGATACAGCCTCAAGCCTCTTAGAATGGCCATTATCAAAAGGATAAGAGATAATGAGTGTTGGCTAGCATTTGGAGAAAATGGAACCCTTGTGCACTGTTGGTGCAAATGTAAATTGGTGCCTCTACTATGGAAAACAGTAGGGAGGTTGCTCAAAAAATTAAAAATAGAACTATATGACCCAGCAAACACACTTCTGGGATATATACCCTAAGGAAATAAAATCATTATCTGGAAAAGATATCTGCACCTGCATGTTTATTGTAGCATTTTTCATAATAGCCAAGATACAGAAACAGTCTATACCCAAGTATCCTTCGACACAGGAAAGCATAAAGAAAATGTTGTGTATATGTACAATGAGATATTATTTAGGCATACAAAGCACTATCCTGGTATTTGTAACAGAGTAGAACTTGAAAAGCATTATGCTAAGTGAAACAAATAAAAGAAAGGCAAATTCCTTATGATCTCATTTACATGTGGAATCTAATAAAAGCTGAACCCAGAGAAATAATATAGAATGGTAGATGCTAGGGTCCTGGGGGCTTGTGGGAAATGAGATATTAGTCAAATGGTACCAATTTCCTTTAACAGGATGAATAATACTGGGGTACCTCAGGTACTTGACTGTTAAGAGAATAAATCTCAAATGTTCTCATTACATACAAAAGAACAGTGATCATATATGGTGATGGATTTTTTAACTTTATTACGATATTCACTTCAAAGTATGTATGTTGTATTCTATCCCATGGTATACCTTAAATGTACACAAGATTATATGTTATTGTATTCCAGCACAGCTGAAAAAATAGCTTTAGATTGAAATATTGCTTTTTAAAAATCTAGTTTGTGGGCATACATTCCTTTTCATTAAGTGTTTATACATTATTTTGGTACTTAGGTTGTTTTTCACGTGATAATTTTGTACTGAGTTTTGACCAGGATCTATTTGTTGTTGGTTTGACATTTTGAAATCAAATTTGTTTTCCTGTGCTTTTAAGAGCGCAAACGGGCCAGGATAGTTTTTCTAAGTTCATGATTCTAGACTTTGCTCTTTATTGTTTTCATGCATTAGCAATGAATCCTGCTTTATATATTCTGAGCTCTGCTTTTTCTGTGTTCTATTCTTTAGATTTTATTTGAAACTTACTTTTTCTTTGCTCCTATTGTTCCTGTCTTCTGAATTTGGATTATACTATCAGCAGTTTCTCCTTGGTGATGAGCTTGGTTCTGGAAGAAAGTTTATTTAAGCAGTTAACAGTACCCACAACACTGTAACATCTTCATTACTTACTTCAGTCCTTTTACACTAGTTGTGAATTTACATCTGTAGAAATGTGCATAAATGCATAACATGTAATATTTTCCCTTTATATGCAATCTTTTATCAATGTGAAGATGTTCTAAATACCATATTCATAATGCTTTTAAGACTTTGCATATTGAAGTAAACATCCAAATATTGATACTTGAAATTTGTAAATTTTGAACAGGTCTTAGAACTATTGTCATTCAGTAGTTATAGGACCCTTGTTTCAATCATAGGTGTTAAGAATTGCAAATTTTAATGAAATTCCAATATTGTATATTTGAGAGTCAATGTCAAGTGTGATAAAGTTAGGGAAAATTATCTTACACATATTTTGATACTATCTTCTAAGGAATCCTTCCCCAGAAGTTCCAACCTAAATGTCAAGTCTGAAAATTGATGTTTCAAGGTAAAAGTAAATAAATCATTTTTGGCGTTAAAAGTTGGTAAATCAAGTGTAGAGAAACCAGAGGAAGGGAGAATAACTAGAGAATAACTAGTTCCTGATGACTTTATAATTATATTGAACTGAAATTTACCCTGTCCCAAACCTTCTTTAGAAGGAAATGAGAAGAATGTGTTAGTAGACCATAAAAAATGTTTATTGATAAAATAATGCTTTTTTAGTCAAAGAATTAGTGTTTTTATTGTTTTATTATTATCTTTGTTTTTTGGTTGGAATTTTTTTTTTTTACTATGTTTTACTTTTATGTATTCCTAGGTATATCTGAATGGATTTAAGCAATTAGCATGCCTCATTTCCAGAATATTTCTGTGAAGATTCAGGTAAGGAAATTGCTGTATTACTTAGATAATATCAAAAAAGTTAGTTTTCTTTCAAATTTTATAAAGTGTGTTCACAAAACAGACTTCCAAGATGTGAGAATTCTTAACATATTCTGGATACAAGGTCTTTGTGACATATGTATTGCAGGTATTTTGTTCTGATTTGAGTCTTCACTTTATTTTCCTCATGGTCTTTGGATAAGCAGATTTTACTTATGATGAAGTCCAGTTTCTAAGTGTTTGTTTTAGGTTTAGTGCATTTATTGTCTGTCTATACCTGCCTTTGTCAGGATTGCAGAGATTTTCATTGTTGTTGTGTTTTAGAAGTTTTATAGTTTCAGCTCTCATCTTTATGTCTATGATTCACCTTGAATTTGTATGTGTGAGTAGAGATTGAGGCTCATGTTTTTCCTGTTGGATATTTAGTTGTTGCATCACCATTTGTTGAAGTTTTTTGTTCCCCATTGAATTGGTCCAACACTTCTGTGAAAATCAATTCATTATTAATGTGTGGGTCTGTTTCTGGACTCGATTTTGTTCCATTGGTCTAACTGTATAACCTCCTATAAAAACTGCACTGCTTTGACTACTGAAGCTTAATGGTAAGTCTTGAAATCCTGTAGTATTAAGTCCTGCGATTTTGCTCTTTTTTTTCAAATTGTTTGGCGGCAAGGATAGGTCTTTTGCATTTACATGTTTTTTTGTTTGTTTTGTTTTTGTTTTTAAGTAGGCTCCATGCCCAACGTGGGCTCCACCTCAAAACTCTGAGGTTGAGAGTTGCACATTCTACTGACTGAGCCAGCCAGGAGTCCCTGCATTTACATGTTTCAATAAAGACCGCTGAGATACTGATTGGGATTGTGCTGTATCCATAGATCAATTTAGAAAGAACATCTTAGCAATATTAAGTGCTCAAATATATGAACTTGGGGATAGCCCTCTATTTAGTTTTTTTTTACTTATCTTAGTGTAGAAGAGTGGTGTATCTTTTGTCAAATTTATTCTCTATTTAAATTTTATGCCATTTCAAATGGAACAGTTCTTTTATTTTCCAAGTTTTTCCTTTCATAAGCAAATAAGTTGATGTTTGCATATAAATTTTACTTATTAATTCTAACAGGATTTTTAAGATTCCTTAGGGAAAAAAGAAAGGTTCCTTAGGGTGTTACATATAGACAATTATGTTGTTTGTCCATAAAGATAGTTTTGCTTATTGTGTGATAAACCTTATACTTTTTGTTTCATTTTCTTGCCTAATTGCACTTGATAAGACCTAAAATATAGTAATCCCTCCTTATTCATGGGGAATACATACCAAGCTCCCCTGTGGATGCCTGAAACCATGGATAGTGCCTAAACATACATAGTGTTTTTTCCTATACGTACATGCCTATGATAACCGTAAAAATCAGGCACAGTAAGAGATTAACAATAATAAGGAAATAGAACAATTAAAACAATTAAGACTATATACTGTAATAAAGTTCTTTGAATATGGTCTTTCTCTCTTCAAATCGTTATTGATCCATACTCTACCCTCTTCCCGTGATGATGTGAAATAGTAAACTGCCCACGTGATGAGATTTAGTGAGGTGAATGACATACAGTTAGGCTACTACTGACCCGATGATATGTCCGAAGGAGGATTATTGGCTTCCAGACCTCTGCTGACTGTAGACAACTTGACCACAGAAAGCAAAACCATGGACTGGGGAGGTGGTAGGGGGACTACCGAACAGTGTTAAAGTGGTAAGAGCAGACACTCTCATTTTCCCAAATTTAGTAAAAAAGTGTTCAATATAGCATGATTAAGTATGATGTTAGCTGTAAACACTTTATATATGCCCCTTACCAGATTGAGACATTTTTAAAAATATATGAAGAATTGAACTGTCCCTGTTTTCTTCAATTAAAAATGAAGGTATTCCTGAAGGCAGCAAAGGGGACTTGATAAGATACTTCAGAGAAACTAACAGATGATAAACCTAGCTGTACTGCTATCAATTCATAAGTCTAAAATCAGTATTTTTCAGTCTATTTCCTTAATAAAAAAATACCAAAAATTCTATTTTTCACAGTGTATATTCTATAAGCAAACTCACGGTGTAGCCACATTTAGATACAGGCAAGTAAATACACATTTGTTTTACGGAATGTGATATTTAAAAAAAATAGTTACAGGTATTCTGTACTTACAATAATGATACATCCTTAAAAGCTTTTTTAAAGCTGTTTACAAAGTATGTCTTTGATGTAACTGTAATAGGGCTTATAACTTTAATTATAATTCTGGATACCATGTATCAACAAGATGAACATGAGTAAGCCCTATGATGGCTAGAAGTCATTTCTGGCAATAGTTCAAATGTTAAACCCCAGTATTTGATTATTCAATTTTCTTCTTCTGCAAGTTTGATTATATGGACTTAATAGTTTAGTTTTGACCTAAAGGGAATTAAAGGTATGAATTTTTATATTTTACTAATTCTAATGTAAGAAATGAACCTTCTCAAAGGTGGGGAAACATAGTCTATTTCACAACCTCTTGAAGTATGCAATGATATGCTCTAGATAACATGTACTTCAGAAGTCTCTCTGTCTTTCTCTCTCCATCTCTCTTTGTCTCGGTCTTCTGAGCTGCCCACTCATTTGGTGCTAAGCATTTTGGCCATGACAAATAGATACCTGAACTGAGTATGAATAGAAACAATGGGATTACCCTGCTTTCTTGAAATAATAACCTTTATAAATGCATGACAAACTGCAAATCTTACTGTTTTTCTTTCCAGAACAATTTATCATGTGTCATATTTCTAGCCAAGGTTGCTTAGTTTTGGAATCCTTAGAAATTATGGACTTAGAATCTAAAAAGATTTTAGCTTTTATTTTTAATAAAACAAATCACTAAGTGGATGATTTTTATCAATATTAAAACCTTAACATAAGGTGAATCATGTAATGGTTAACAATTCCCATTATTAGTACAAAAATGATTTATCATTATACTTTGCACAGTACTTAGGATTATACTAAGCACTTCCACCCACGCTATCTATTGATTCTCAAAGTCATCCACCGAAGTATATGTGATGGTTCTCATATTACAGATGACAAAACAAATGCTCAAAGAATTCAAATAATAATGCTTAGTTTCCCAGAAAACTATAAAGTGAAACTAGGACTTTATTCAAGCACTTTCTTGGCATTTGCCATACCTTTACCACAAAGTGATGATTTTAAAAATTCCAGTTCTTTTCTTTCAAAGCATTCTCTTCAGTATTGTTTGTTGAGGTTCTATAATGTGTTTTTTTTGTTTTTGTTTTTGTTTTTTTGAGATTTTATTTATTTTAGTACACAACATGAGTTTCCACTCATGTGGAACAGAGTGGACAGAGGGAGAGAGAAAGAGAATCTCAAGCAGACTCCCCAGTGAGTGTGGAGCCCTATGCAGGGCTTTGTCCCACCACCCTGAGATCATGACCTGAGCTGAAAGCAGGAATTGAGGTTAACTGACTGAGCCACCCAGGCCCCTTTTCATAATGTGTTTTTTAAGGAACAACATGTAAAATCTTACTTTAATGTATTTTATTTTTTATTCACATTTACATTGTCACTATTTTGAGCCTTTTGCATTTCACACATAGAGCCTTGCCTCTGCTCCTTCTCTAGTCCTATCTTCATCAGATCTTTCCTTCATGTTCTTCACCAGAGTATGCTTTATAAAACACCGTATCATATAGCTCTAATTTATTTTTAATTTATTTATTTGACAGAGACACAGCGAGAGAGGGGACACAAGCAGGGGGAGTGGGAGAGGGAGAAGCAGGCTTCCGGCGGAGCAGGGAGCCCGATGCGGGGCTCAATCCCAGGACCCTGAGATCATGACCTGAGCCGAAGGCAGACCCTTAACGACTGAGCCACCCAGGTGCCCCTAGCTCTAATTTTTTAAATCACGTTATTCTTAAAATATTATCCAAGCCTATAATGGCCTAGAATTGTATGCATCTATCTGGTTAATGCGTTCAGTCTTACCCTCTATAACCTCTTGATTTGAGGAAGAGGCAAAAGAGAAAAAGGAAGGCCACATGCCACGAATCCAAGTATTTAAACGATGTAGATTAAGCCATATAGTAAATAAAATATACTTTATTTCTACTCTGATATGCTTTCAAATCAGTGAAATTGAAAAATAGGTACAAAGCTATGTTTTTATAAAACATAAAATGGGCCAGATATTAAGGATGACTGAGTATTATTTTACACATTTCTAGGTATACTGATAATAGGATGGGGAGTTCTGGAGTTATAATTACTACGTAATTATTTTATAAAGTTTACTGTGTTTAGGGGCGCCTGGGTTGCTCAGTCGGCTATGTGTCTGCCTTTGGCTGAGGTCATGATCCTGGGGTGGTGGGATCGAGCCCTGTGCATCAGGATCCCTGCTCACTGGGGAATCTCCTCTCTCTGCCTCTCCCCCTGCACTAGTGCTCGCTCGCTCTCTCTCAAATAAAATCCTAAAAAAATAGCTTACTGTGTTTATTTCAGCAAATTACTAATTTAATGTACCATAAAATATTTTCATAATTTGTGTGAGTAGAAAGTAATACTCTAAAGTTGTGCTGTTTCAGTAGCCACTAATCACACATTATTCAAATTAAAATTAATTAGAACTATAGTTATCAGCTACAATAGTCCTATGAATGGTTTAATAGCCACATGTCCCTGGTAGGTAATATATGGGATGAGGTAGGTAGAAAATATTTCTATCATGGAGAGCATTGATCTAAAAGATTAAGAAATTAAACATTTAATTGAGAGTTCACGTAATGTGAACATATAATCATCAAAAATTAGAATTAAATAGAAAAACTTAACAAAAATTACTTTTCATGTGAGTTTTTATAAAAGGTTGTCTTTATTTCAAAAAGTCATCACACTCATTAAAAATCAGAAGACAGAATGACCTGAGGTGGGAGCATAAGAAGATCATGAACTCACCCCCTCTCATTGACACACCAGACCTAGAGCTACATATGGATCATTTGAAAACTAGATGAATGGCATTGCACAACAAAAGATAAAAGGGTTACATTGACACAGGTAGGTGAGGTGGAGACGTAGTCTCACCAAAACCCCACCGCTGGCCCAGGGGCTCACAGTAGGGAGAATCTCAACAGTCTGTTCTTTCTCCCGGAGGAGCTAGGACTTGGTGCCCCATATCAGGCACCCCAACCCTTGGGTCTGGCTTAGAAAATTAATCGGGCTAATGTCCAAGGAACCCAAAGTGCTATAGGAAACTGAAATTTTCCTTTTAAAGGGCTCACGTGCTATCTCTCTCACCTGGAGATCCAGTGCAAAAGCACCAGTTTGCAAAACGCCTAGATTGTATATAAATGAGATTCTTTTGCCAGTCTAGGCATCCGCTAGTGTGTAGGGGACAGATGGGGCTTTCTGTGGATTAGCAGAGGCCATTTATGTGCTTTCCACCTAACCTGTTAAGGCAAGCAGAAAGGCTTAGGTGTGTGGCACCTTCCTACTGCATTGCCACGGCTTGAGAGCATGGCAGTCGCAGAGAATCCACACTCCCTGGATGAGGCTGGCAAGTGTGAGTGGTCACAGCATTCTTCTGTGCTCATCCTGGGGCCTGAATGCACATGCAGACAGGGCACTCTCCTGCAGCATTGCTGCTGAAGCCCATTGGCTTCCACCCTCCCCTTCCCGCCTTCTGGAGCTACCTACTGTGCCCTGTCCCCTACACTTTACAGCTGCCCTGCTAAAGCCCCTGGGTGCAGGCAGACGACACAAGGAAAACACTTTGTGCCTGGTGGGCCTCAGGTCCAAGGGACCATAACAATCAACCCCCAGAGTACTGCATAGATATGTAATGTAAGTAGAGACATATCATCCTTCTGCACCCCCCTGGCCTTGCTACAGCTTTACAAGACCTTCCAGAAATGAACTTATACACTTGTCTAGAGTCCTAATTCTCACAACTGTCTCCCAGAGGATATCTCCACATCTCCCAGTTGGGAGGCTAGTAGTGTTCATGATTGTGACCTTAAAGTTAAGACAGTCTATATTTGCTTACTTTAAAAGCTGCTGCCTGAGGGCCTGACTACCATCAGCCTGAAACTAGGTGTTAAATGAGATTCTTCCTATTGGATCACTGATAGGTCTTAGCACACCCTCAACAATGGGTCCTTATTGAGAATAAATTAGGTGGTTTAGATCATCACAAAGGTTCAAGAAATAACCAAGAGCCTAGGGCAAGGTGAAGGAGAAGGATCACTACCTATCCAAGGACACACCCTGAAGATTAGGAAAGGAAGCTGTTTTGCTTAAGATATATAGAAATAGAGTGAAGTAAAATGAGAAACCAGAGAAATATGTTTTAAACAAAAGAGGAAGACAAAACCTCAGAAAAAGAGCTTAATTATAAAGATAAGCAATCTGTCTGATCAAGAGTTCAAAGTAATGGTCACGAAGATGCTTACCCAGCTCTTAAAAACTGGATCAACTCAGTGAGAACTTCAACAAAGCCATAGAATACACAGGTAAGTACCAAACAGCCGTGAGAGCAGAAAAATATAACTGCAAAATACATAAGAAGGGTTCAATAGCCAACTGTATGAAACAGAAGACCAGATCAGTGAACTGATAGACAAAGCATAGAACCCATGCAGACACAGAAGCAAAAAGAAATAAGAAATAAAAATAAAGATAATTTAAGGGACCTGTGTGACAACATCAAGCAAAATAATATTCACATTATAGGGGTCCTAGAAGGAGAAGAGCAAGATAATGGCTGAAAACTTCCCTAACCTAGGAAAGGAAATAGACATAGAAGTTCTGGAAGCTCAGAGAGTTCCAAAAAAGATGAACCCAAAGAGCTCCTCAAGAAGACATGTAATTAAAATGTCAAAAGTCAAAGAGAGGATCTTAAAAGCAAGAGAAAATCAAATTGTTAAGTATAAAGGAAACCCCATAAGGGTATCAGCAGATTTCTCAGCAGAAACTTTGCAGGCCTGAAGGGAGTGACATGACCTATTGCAAGTGCTGAAAGGAGAAAACTTCCACCAAGAATACTCTACTTGGCAAGGTTATCCTTTAGAATTGAAGGAGAGAGAGAGTTTTCTAAACAGGCAAAAGCTAAAGGGGTTCATCACCACTAAACCAGCCTTACAAGGAACATTACAGGGACTTCTTTGAGTTGTAAAGAAAGGGCACTAATGAAAACAGAAGAAAGCAAAAATCTGACGAAGAGCCCAAGTAAAGGTGGTGGATTAATTTATAAAGGTATGAAGTTTAAAAGACAAAAGTTGTAAAATCAAAGCTATGATTAGTGAAGCTATACATAAAATGAAAAGATGTAAAATGTGACATCAAAAACAAACTGGGGCACTTGGGTGGCTCAGTTGATGGAGCATCTGACTCTTGGTTTTAGCTCAGATCATGATTTCAGGGGCATGAGATTGAGCCCTGCATTGGCTCCATGCTCAGCCAGGAGTCTGCTTGAAATTTCCCCTCTCTCTCTGCCCCTCCTTCTGCTTGTGTGCTCTCTCTCTCTCTCAAAATAAAATCTTAAAAAAAAAAACATTAACTGTAGAGGGGATGTTAAAATGTAGAGTTTTGGAATGTGTTTAAATTTAAGTTAAAATCAATTTAAAATAGACATATATATATAGGATGATATGTGATCCTCACAGTAACCCCAAAGCAAAATCTTATAGTAAATACACGAAAGAAATTGAGAAAAGAATCAAAACATTACATTAAACAAAGTCCCCATACAAAAGGGAAGATCAAGAAGAAGGAAAGAATGGATAGGAACTACAAAAACAGTTTGTAAAACCATCAACAGAATGGCAAATAGATACTTATCAATAATTTTTTTAAAGATTTTATTTATTTATTTGAGAGAGAGAAAGAGAGAGAGAGCACATGAGTGGGGGCAGGGTTAGAGGGAGAGGCAGACTCCCTGCCGAGCAGGGAGCCCGATGTGGGACTCGATCCAGGGACTCCAGGATCATGACCTGAGCCGAAGGCAGTCGCTTAACCAACTGAGCCACCCAGGCGCCCTCAATAATTATTTTAAATATAAATGGACTGCATTCTCCAAAGAACCAATGGCTGAACAGTTAAAAAAACAAAAACAAAAAAAGAAAACCAGAAGACACATTTATATACTGTCTAAAACAGAAGCATTTTGTAAGTAAGGACACACACAGACTATAGATGAAAGGATGGAATAAGCTATTCTTTGCAGTTGGAAATGAAAAGGCTGGTGTGGCTTTACAGCAGATAAAATGGGCTGTAATAAAACACAAAGAGGGGCACTACCTAATGATAAAGGGGTCAGTCTCAAGAAGATGAAATATTTGTACAGTCATACAGTAGAGGAGTATCTAAATACATAAAGCAAACATTAACAGACATGAAGGGAGAAGTGCATGTAATAGTGGGACACTTTACTACCCCATTCTCATCAATGCATTGATCAGATAGAAAATCAGTAATGAAACTGCAGATTTGAACAACGCTAGAGCAGATGGACCTAACATACACAGAATGTTCCATCCAACAACTGCAGAATAAACATTTTTCTCAAGGTCACATGAACCACATGACATCCCACCTCACAACTATTAGAATGGCTATTAAAAAGACAAGAAATAACAAGTGTTGATGAGCATGTAGAAAAAAGTGGTCAGTCGTGCACACTGTTGGTGGGAATGTAAATTGGTGCAGGCACTGTGGAAAACCATATGGAGGTTACTCAAAAAATTACAAAACTTCCCTATGATCCAGCAGTCCCATTTCTGTGTATCTAGTTGAAGAAAACAAAAATACTAATTTGAAGATACATGCACCCCTATGTTCATGCAGCATTATTTACATCTAAGACAGGATACAACTTAAGTGTCTATTGGTAGATGAATGGATAAAGATGTGTATCCACACGTATACCACATCGTTTCTCGGTCTTTTGGCTAAGATCAAGTGTACGTACACCACAACGGAATAGCACTCAGCCATAAAAACATGAAATATGGCCTTTAGCGATAGCTTGAATGACCTTTGAGGGCTTTATATGCTAAGTGACGTAAGTCAGAGAGACAAATACTGTATGATTTCATTATATGTAGAATCAAAAAAAAAAAACAAAATAAAACCTAGACTCACAGATACAGATAATAAGTTGGTGGTTGCCAGAGGGTAGCAAGTTGAGGGGAGCAAAATGGATGTAGGGGATCAAGTGCAAACTCCAGTTTTAAAATAAAACATGAGGGGGCGCCTGGGTGGCTCAGATGGTTAAGCGACTGCCTTTGGCTCAGGTCATGATCCTGGAGTCCCGGGATCGAGTCCCGCATCGGGCTCCCTGCTCAGCAGGGAGTCTGCTTCTCCCTCTGACCGTCCCCCCTCTCATGCTCTCTCTATCTCATTCTCTCTCAAATAATAAAATCTTTAAAAAATAAAAAATAAAAAAAATAAAACATGAGGATGTAATATACAGCATGGGGAATAGGGTCAATACTAAATTTTGCATTGTGACAGATGATAACGAGACTTATTTGGGTGGTCATTTTGCAATGCATACAAAGCTCAAAACACTGTATTGTACAGCTGAAAATGATATAGTATGTCAATTATACTAATACATGTTGGTATGGTGAAAAATCAAGACAATACAATTTGTAAGTGATGAAAATAATTTTAAAATTATTTAAAGTTCAGTTTTTAACTTAATTTTTAAGATTATGATTATTAAATATACAAAATAAGCTTTTTGAAATTCTAGTGTCAACTTGTCTGTGTAAATCATGTTGGATCTCAGGCTACACATGTACAAATTTAAAAGTAACAGATTTTGTAATATTGTAAAATACTCCTTAGCTGCCACGTGCAAATTTGGAAAATCCTATTGTAATTCATAGGTACCTCTGGACCCATAAGCTGAAACATTAAAGGGAGCAAAAAAATGGATACTTGGAACTAGTATTGGGAGATTATATTTCAATAGGCATAACATGCTTGGATTCGTGCTGATGGAAATAATTTAAGAAGTAAATTAATTTCTTTTCTTTAAATGTTTCTGCCCTTCACATTCTCCCCAAACTCTGAAGCAATATTTATCTTTCACGCTGGCAGTGACCCAAATTTTAAACCTTTATGACATTTGAATGTAGTAAACTTGTACATTTTTTTTTTTAATTGACGAAAAGATCTGGGGAAGGGTTTGCCTGTTTGATGGGAGGGAACAGATGTTTAGGATGTGTAAGTTTTTCTGTTAGCACTGAGCATTAAACCTAGAGTAAACACAACCTCCCAGGTGTGATATAATAACTTTATTTTTATGTGTATCTGTTTTGTGGGGCCCTCAAAAGCACCAGGGTAGCCCGTGGCTTCTCTCCCTTAGATCTAAGGGTGCTGCTTCACTACAAAGCTTTCAATAGAAGCACACTGTTATCTTTGCACTTATTTTTTTTTTGGTTTTAGGCTTCTCTGCTTAGGAAATTATAGTTTTAATCTAAACTCTAAAATATTATTTTTCAAGGTCCAATAAAAACACCAATATTGCTAAAAAGCCTTCCTAGTTTAATCCTTACCAGAAGTAATCAATCCTTCTGAAATCTTGGGCCATTTATTCCTCTGCCTTAATTGAAGTTTACCAGGACTTCTCTTTGGCCAGGAGCAGTCTAAAGTAGCAGGATTTCTAGAATTTGTCTAACAGCCTTCAATAAGGGGACTTGTGCTTTTTTTCCTTTTATTTTGGTTTTTGTGCATTTTTTGTAATTAAAGTATCAATGTAAGAGATTTAAGGAAAATAAAAAAATCCTAAATCCCTGGAAGTTATTATACCTTTTATTGTAGTAATTGATGTATGCATGTGAATACATTCCATCATGCACCAGATTGCTACACTCATTAGGGGGAGAACAATGATGTAGCGTCACTTCTTTGCTTAAACAGATACGTATTCTTTATGGAATAATAACACTTTCTCTCTCCAGCAGTCATGGTCTCACCCATATTCACAATCAAACATTTTCTATTAGGTCTGTATGACCTGCTAAAGATAGTAATAAAGTGGATGAGAATAGAATCATGCGTTCTGAGTCACAAAGTCATCCAAATCACATTGTGTGCTTTGATGTTTCTTCAAAGGGAGTCTTGCAGCCCAATGAGAATGATTGCGAACGTGGTTAGTGAGAAGTCTGGGAGAACATTTTACAAATAATGTTCTGACAAGGTAGATTCAGGCTACTGTTAAAAGGTCATAGCAGGGTTCCAACATTACCTTGGTATCTGGCCAGCAGCCCAGGCTGAGACTCCTCTCAACTTCACAGTGATGTAACTATCATATCAGGGAGGGAAAAAAAAAAAAAAAACCCCACACAAAGGGAAAATATGAAAACTCAGCACTTTAAAACTAGTACCAACAGTCAAGCTATTGCCACAACCCTAACTTTAAGAATCAGTCCTTTTTTTCTCTCCCTCTTAGCACATTGGTTTTAAGTTTCAGTGTAATAAATTATCTTTTTAATAGTCTGTGATGATGTATACTTTGTTCCAAGTATTTCTTAGCTACATTCTCTTCCCAAGCAAGGTGAAGCATCCCTTGTGAGGAGGATTGCCAGGTGAATACCATAGACCCAGTTAAATTTAAATCGCAAATAAACAATGGATATTTTTGTACTATTAGTAAGTGTCAAATATTTCATGGGTCTAAAAAATGCATTGTTATCTGAAATTAAAATTTAGCTGAGTGTCTTGTATTTTAGCTCACTAAATTGGGCAATCCCAAGTGTGAATTTAGATGGTCTTTTTTCCTTTCTTTCTCTTCATACCTCTGTCAGCCTGGTTTATATATATAATATATATATTATATACCAAATATATATATATTATATATATACACACACACAGACATATACATATATTTTTTAAATATTTATTTTTAGAGAGTGGGTGCTCACAGACATACACATACATACATATATTTTTTTAAATATTTATTTTTAGAGAGTGGGCGCACGAGTGGGGTGAAAGGCAGAGGGAGACAGAATCTCAAGCAGACACCCCACAATTGCAGAGTCCTAGCTGGTGCTGGATCCCTGACCCATGAGATCATGACCTAAGCTGAAACCAAGAGTTGGCCACCTAACCTACTGAGCCACTCAGGTGCCCCGTGTTAATACATATTTTCTAGTTCGAGAGCTAGAGTAGGTTTTTTTTCCTTCTAGCACAGAGACTTAAAAACCTGGCTTTTTTTTTTTTTTAAGATTTTATTTATTTATTTGAGACAGAGAGAATGAGAGAGAGCATGAGAGGGAGGAGGGTCAGAGGGAGAAGCAGACTCCCTGCCGAGCAGGGAGCCCGATGCGGGACTCGATCCCGGGACTCCAGGATCATGACCTGAGCCGAAGGCAGTCGCTTAACCAACTGAGCCACCCAGGCGCCCCTAAAAACCTGGCTTTTAAAAAACAAGAAGAGCTTCAAAATAATGTTCATGCCCAAGAAATGCCTAGGTCTAGGATGAGGTCCAGGTATTCCCCCAAGGGGGTACTAAGGATTATAATCTCTATATACTCCATAATTGAGCTGAGCTGACAATAGAAAACCATTGAGGGAGATATCTTATCAGAATACAAATTATTCCTTTTTGGTATGGCTAAAACAAAGCAAACACTCTTTTCATGGATCTGAGCAGATGTCATAACATCAGCACAGGACCTTAGCTAGTCTGCACTGACCTCTTTATAAGGCTAAATGTGTGGAGGCAGTGCAAGCTGGGCACATGCCCTATAGTCACTAGGCAGCTGGCCGGTGTGCACTGGATGTGCTGCTCCAGCTTATGAAGGATGGCAGGATATTTAGTCCCAAGGTAAAAATAATTTACTAATCCTTTTAAAACTACGACTAAAAGCACTCTTTCATTTCAAACATAACATGGATATCTAAATTTAAATGCTCCATTATTGTTAAGTTGTATTAGTCCATTTTATATCTGTACAGACTTTTGTTTCATTACTAATTGTTCTGGTGATTCCAAAAATAAAGTTGTTGGGTTTTTTTAAGATTTTATTTATTTGACAGAGACACAGCAAGAGAGGGAACACAAGCAGGGGGAGCGGGAAAGGGAGAAGCAGGCTTCCCGCTGAGCAGGGAGCCCGATGTGGGGCTCGATTCCAGGACCCTGGGATCATGACCTGAGCGGAAGGCAGACGCTTAACCGACTGAGCCACGCAGGCGCCCCAAAAGTAAAGTATTTTTTACAAAGTTGTATTGGGTCTAGGTATCCTTGAACTTTGTCACTCAAATTGTATTCAAAAAAGCAACTGCTCAACAACCCCGCTCCCCCCGCCCCCACTCACCCACCACGACCCCACTGTTAGACAAGCAGAATCTCAGGTCCTACAGCCGACCTGGGGATCAGAATCTGCATTTTAGCAAGACCACCAGGTGATTTGTGTATGAATTAAAGTCTGAGAATCATTGATCTAGACCCGGGGGAAAGAGCTTTAACTGACAATTCAAAAAGAACTGAAGCATATGAAAAATATTAGTGATCAAATGCCAATTTAAAGAAGAGTAGCAAATTACTTTCTCCAATATTTAAGTTGTATTAATAAGTTAATTCATTAATTAGTTTCATACCTGTCTGTTGAAGCTGCTGTGTAACAGACCGTGCTCTGCATTTCTGGAACAACTAATTCTTAAAAATTTCTGGGTGTTTGATTTTCTTTTTTCATCAAGCAACAAAGTCCTTAAGAAGCAGCATGTCTTTTGTTTGCCAAAAACCAAGTCGATTTATAGACATTTATACCGAATAAATGTATACCAAATAAATAATCATGATTGCTTACCGAGAGATGGCATTCAAGGTAATTAGCAAAAGTCAACCTTTAATAATCAAGTTTAATAGCAAAAATATGGACATTTGTCAAAAAAATTATACCGCTTTGGGGGCAGAACTTAATGGAGCCATTATCCAGACTTACTAGATTAATGTGAAATTATATTTGCATTATATTGTAGATATTTTTATAGAAATTCACAAAGAAGGAGCAAAATTTGGAACAAATGAAATGTTCCAGATTTTATTTTTTAAGATTTTATTTATTTATTTGTCAGAGAGAGAGAGAGAGAGCACAAGCAGGGGGAGCAGCAGAGGGAGAGGGAGAAGCAGGCTCCACGCTGAATGAGGAGCCTGATGTGGGGCTCGATCCCAGGACCCTGAGATCATGACCTGAGCCAAAGGTAGTCACTTAACCGAGCCACTCAGTAGTCCCAAATGTTCCAGATTTTAGATATTCAGAGTAAATACCAGAATATATATTCTGGGAGTTTATGGATTTTTATTTCTTCCTTAGGCTTCTTGAGATTATTTTGATTTTTTCAGCAATCAAAAATAATAAACTATTATCTATCTATATAATTTTATCTATATATTATTATTACCTTATATATTTATAAATGTTTGATAAAAAAAATAATAAACTATTTTCAGACAGATTACAATACTAAGAGGGATCCACAAATAGGTTTAAAAGCTTATACATTTGTATGTGAAAAAGACAGTAAAGAGGGAAGTAGTTTGGAGTTAAGGAAAAAATACTAGTTTTTTTGGCCATATGAGGAGGGCCTAATAGTTGAGATCTGCTATTTCCTCCAAGTCTAAACATCTTTGAGTTTCAGTGTCTTCCCCCGTTTTTTTTTTTTTTTTAAAGATTTTTTATTTATTTATTTGACAGAGAGAGACATAGCGAGAGCAGGAACACAAGCAGGGGGAGTGGGAGAGGGAGAAGCAGGCTTCCCGCTGAGCAGGGAGCCCGATGTGGGACTCGATCCCAATACCCTGGGATCATGACCTGAGCCGAAGGCAGACGCTTAACGACTGAGCCACCCAGGCGCCCCTCCCCCGTTTTTTTAATATAAAATACTTTACATGCTTTTCAAAGCATATAATATGATTAGCTTCATATTCATGAAATAAAGCAAAAGATACATTTACCTATGTTGTTAAAAGTGAATGAAAAAAATAAGCCATTTGAAAACTTCAATTGCATGTATTTTAATAGAAAAAAGCGTAAGTTGCTTAGTATCAAAAATGATGCTCCCCTTGATATTCCATGTTAGTTCTGTGTTTTCACATTCAGCCTATAAAATTCTATATCCGTCTGCGTTAATACTGCCTTGGTCTCAAAAAGAGACATAAGAGCAATTCTCTAAAAGTTTGTGGCTGGGTTGCCTGAGTGGCTCACTTGGTTAAGCATCTGCCTTCAGCTCAGGTCATGATCCTGGGGTCCTGGGATCAAGCCCCACATGGAGCCCCACATCAGGCTTCTCCCTCCCCCTCTGCCTGCCGCTCCCCCTGCTTCTGCACACGTGCGCTCTCCTCTCGATCTGTCAAATAAATAAAATCTAAAAAAAAAAAAAAAGTGGCTGTATGAAGGACTGCTGTCTGCACTTTATCTACAGTAGCAAAACTCTTGATTTTTATCTGGGTATACAGTGAACCAATTATATTTTGCATCTTCCATTACAGTTAAGTGTGGCCATGCGACTGAGTTCTGGACAATGGGATATATTTTAAGAGTCGTATGAAAAAAATTCTGTGAGGTTTCTTAGAATGTGCTTCTTCAGAGAAGGAACCCTCCTTTTTTTCTTTCCATTTAGCTGGAAGGGAGGTACGATGTTTGTGTTCGAGTGGCCACCTGACCACAGTGAGGAAGTGATGTGTAAGGATGGTAGCACAACAAAGTCGTCTTCTGCAACTGCTATGAATCTTTGGAACGACTAGTCTAGGCTATTATTTAATAAAGTAAAAAATAAAGTCTTTGGAAACTTATTTGTCCTATTCCACGATAGCCTACGCTTGGTCTTTCTATTAGCAGTTCCTACTGGTATTTTTACCTCTTCATAACTTAACTGCACCTCCTCTGGAAACAGGATTAGACAGATTCTGTCTGAACAGAGTAACAGAGCAAATAGCATTTTGTAATTTGCTGATACGGCTTTTCTTCTAGTTTACGAAGTAAGTCTCGAGTAGAGGGTGAAAGTAGCTATAGTTCAAACGAATGCTTTTTACAAGACTTTATCCACATCCAGTGCTGTTCATTTATGCAGTACCTACCATGATATTAAATGATATCAGTGAAACTAAAACAGGATAGTTAAAATTCCTGAGTAGGGAAAATAATATTCACTTGAATTCTGCAGCATATGATGTTCACTTAAAATGATTTAACACTTCAGTGAATTACCTGCTTAGGAAATATACTTGAAGCTGTTAAATACTGGTCTCTAAAACTGATTGAGGCTTTCGTTGTTAGGAAAACATGGAGGTATTGTGCCCTTTGAACCATATATTTTTAAGAATTTCATAATTTTACTTCTATGATTTTCCTTTATTAGATCAATCTTTAACTGATACTAGTCTGGAAAAAGCTAGGTCAGTGTGAAAGAGAAATACTTAATCTTGCATCACGATTATGAAATAATGGAGGCAGGTAGGTTATATTAGTGTTGTAATCTGAATTAAATATATTCACTTTAATGAAGAAAGCACTTACCAGATTATTTCTTTCTTGGAAATGGAGAGTTGGTCTGTTTTTCTACTTATAAAAACCATCTACATCATTATTCTACCCTACAGTGCTTTAGAGTTTTAGATAAAAATAAGGTGGGTGTATGGTTATTTCTGTTATTGCTTTATAAAATGAACTCAGTAAAGGGAAGAGAAGAAGACATTGAAATGATAAACCTTCATGGAAAGCATACACAAAGTTTTGGCTTTGAGCTGTAGATGCACACTTGTAGGTGTAAAATGACACCTATTTCATTGCAACAGTATAAGAATGAGTAAATACTAATGTTATTGGCCATTGATTAGCAAACATATTTAGTTGTTTAGCCACTAAAGAAAAAGTTCGTATTTGGTTTACCATACCCCTTACAACAAACACATACTAACAAGCAATTCATATCCTATATTCTTTTGTCCCCAAGGAGCCTTTAGAATGTTGCTTTTAGATAACAGTCACAGAGACTCACAGCTGTTAGGTAGTCTATGGATCCCCAGGGACATATGCTTGTTGGCATTGCTTACTTTATATACAATTGATAAAATACTATATTTTTCACCAGCCCTTACTTTTGTGAAAAGGATTGCGATAAGGTAAAAAATACATATGAGCTATTTTTTTAAGCAAAGTGAATTTTCATTTAGTAGTATAGCTCTTCTGCCAAAGATTTGAGAAGGAGCTATAAACTACAGCCCTTGCTTATTTATTTAGCAGTAATCCTTCAAATAGACCCAGGGCTATCGCATTGCACACTCCCTCCCTATTGGCTATACTAGTTACAGATGAATATGTAAAAATGACATCCAACATACTCTAATAGAATTAAGTCTGGGGCACCTGGGTGGCTCAGATGGTTAAGCATCTGCCTTCGGCTCAGGTCATGATCCCAGAGTCCTGGGATCGAGTCCCACACCAGGCTCCCTGCTCCGCGGGAAGTCTGCTTCTCCCTCTGCCTCTCTCTCTCTCTCTCTCTCTCTCTGTCTCTCATGAATAAATAAATAAAATCTTTAAAAAAAAAAGAATTAAGTCTGGTCAGTGCAAAGATTGTCTACAAAATTCACAACTTGATTCAGAGAACAAGATGTTCAGTTGTAGGAGATGGAATAGTTCAAACTATTATGGTATTCACTAATGCTCTGTCCAACTGAGAACTAATGATGTATGATGTTATTTTTAAATCAAAAAATATTTGTTAGAGTACTTGATGTTTCCAACATAAAAATCAGCCTGTAGCATGAGGAAAATAAATGAAGGTAAAATTCATATAAAAAAGAACCACCCAGATCATCACTATAATCTATGTGGGATCATTTTTTCCATACACATACATCATGTTCAATGATTATGGGATCGGATACTGTTTTGTCACACACTATATATTATTTATATTACTAAATATTTATCCGAAGTGTAATTTAAATGGCTACCGGTAATGATGCTGGCTGAGACACTGTGGGCAAGAAATAAAATTCCATACCCAGAATAAATGTTCATACCTGAATGAATATACCCCTGGTTTTTTCAGCAGTCTCTATGAGGAATACTCTCATACCAGGGGCTCATTGTTGGTTTCTCTTGCTGGCATTCAAAGGCAGAAACAGCTAGGTTAGCCTCTGTAAGTAGGGGGGGCCATGTTGTTGAGCTCCCACTACCCTACATCTCTGCTTGTCATGACCACTCCATTGGTGTACCTGTCATGACAGTTCCAGCCAATGTTGAAGGTGGACTACTAGCAACTGGCTAAATCATATTATTTGGAGGGCAGTAACAAGGGATACAAAGATAGTCTCATTTAATTCCCACTTTCCTGTCCATCCACATGCCATTATTGCAGTCTTTGTTGTCTCCAGTCTCCCATTGTTTCTCCTTCTAGGACCTTGATCAGCTGGTGAGGCCATTTGCCACCAGCTGAATATATATGGTCACTTCTTGCTTGACCTAGTGAATGACCAGGGTATTGTTCTAAGTTCTACCCTTTGAAGATTTTCCCTCCCCACTCTTAAAGTCATTCCTGGGAGTTCCTTTAGTATAGCCATTCTCCTTTTCCAGAATTGCCCCATATTCCTAGCTGACATCTGTAGAACAAGCCCCCGTTTTTCTTATTTCAAGTCATCCAAGACCTCTTATATAGAGATATTTATGAGCTCAGAAAAGAACAAGGTGGCAGCGGTGGTGAGTGACATGGGAATTAGAGCTACTTGCTTAATTATTTTCCAGAGGTAATATAAGAACAGCGTGAACTCAGCTCACAAACTGAGGTGGAGCCTAAAAGAGCTAACAGTTGGGGACTGCTAATCACTGTTCTTGCTGCTAGTCAGATAATCTTTTCATAAATGTTGGCTAATGTCACTTTTATTCCTTCAGACTATATTTAGAATCAGTTTTCCAAACTCCAAATACTAATGTAATTTAATCACAATTAGAATTTAGATAGTGATTGGAGATCATTTTTTTTGACAATATGGAATTTTCCTAATCAAGATCATGATAAGTCTCCATTTTACCAAACCTTTTGTCTTGCATAGTTTTAAATTTTTATTCGTGTTGACTATATACATTTCTCATTTGGCCTATTCCCCTTACTGTTTTCATCTTCTTAAAGTGTTTTTATTGGTTATTGATTTAAAATAAGTCCTTATTTAATACTGGTTTACTCAAAGGGAAAGTTCACGAATTCTATTTATTTAACTTTTTGTTGTTAATCTTACATTTTTCAGATAATCAAATTTGTAAAGAACTATTCAAATAATGGCTAATCATTTCATGAATGTAATCTGAACTGATCATAGTGGTTGCTTACATATATAAAATTACATGGATATTTCTTCTTCTTTATAAAAATACTAACTTCTCTATCAATTTTATATATAAGTTGTTACATATATCTTCTAATACTGTATCTCTTCATTTCTTGTTTTGGGGGTTTAGTTTTGCTGGAGACTGTCATCACTACTTGAATTTTTCCAGTGCCTATTCCTAATAAATTCAGTACATTCAAGTTCCTAGGTTTCTGCAAGAAGCAAAAAGTTTTTCATTAAACTCGTTTTACCTACAAATCCACATAAATTTTGTAAACTGTTCTATGATATGCACCTCTTTTTAATACTAACATAATCATATTTGTTGTTTTCTTTTGCTTTGTTTCCTCTGAATACTCCTATTCCTTGATATGATATGATATGATAGTTATTCATGTCCTGAATGCTACCGTCACTCTAGGAAACTAATGGGGATCCTTGTTGAGAAAGCTTGGTTTAATTCGGAGGTCAGGCAACTATGCAAACCAAATCTTGTCTGCTGCTCATTTTTATATAAAGTTTAATTGGAACATAGTCATACCCATTCATTATATATTGTCTATGACTGATTTCATGCTACAATGAGAGATTTGAGTGGTTGCTACAGAGATCCAATGGCCTGCAAAGCTTAAAAAATATTTACTCCATGGGCATTCACAGAAATAGTTTGCCAATCATGAATATATTGATTTATTAAAAAAAATTCACTGTATTTTAAAAAAAATGTAATGTTTCTGTTTTCTAATGAATTTATCTAGTTATATCTTTATATTCTCTCTCCTAATTTTCTTATTTTTATTTGACCGTTGCTTTTCTAGCTTCTTGGAGTGAATTTATTTCACTTACTATGCTTTCTCATTCAATGAAATAAGATTCACAGTGCCTTTAATTTTTTCTTGAGTACAAATTTAGCCCCAATAGATTTTTTGATACAAGATATTTTCTCATTTTGATCTATGCAAAACAGTTTAAATTTCTATTTTGATTTCTCCTATGTTCCAAAATATTTTTGGAAAAGTGTTCTCCCCAAAATACCTTTATTTATTTATTTTTTATTTTTATTTTTTTTAAAGATTTTATTTATTTGTCAAAGAGAGAGAGCGCACAAGCAGGGGAAGCAGCAGGCAGCGGGAGAACCAGGCTCCCTGCCAAGCAAGGAGCCCTTCGTGAAACTTGGTTCCAGGACCCTGGAATCATGACCTGAGCCAAAGGCAGCTGCTTGACTGACTGAGCCACTCAGGTGTCCCAAAATACTTTTTTTTAATTTAAAGTTTTGCTTTTAATTTCTAGTTTTATTGAACTATGTTCCAACAGTGATAACAGTACAAAATGCACATTTGGAAATGTATTAGGGTTTTCCTTATGGCCTATCATATCATTTTAGGAATATTCTAAGAATATTTGACAAGACTTTTTGAAGTCCCTGAAAGGGACAAATTTATAAGTAGACTCATTCAGTTACTCTATTTGACTACTTTTGTTGCCAAAGCCAGAGAGATTTATATTAAACATTTCTCACACTAAAACTTGGCCTTGTGAAATGGCCTAAAAGATTTGTCAGACTGAATAGGAAAACTTTATGGGATTAGGAGTGTGGAAAGAAAAGATAAAAATGAAATTCATAGATTTAACAGGACAAGTTCATATATTGCCAAATCCATATTAAGACAAATATGTCATGATGGCATGCTTATGGACACTTCCCTTTTTCTTCATAGAGTTTTAGGATCAGAAACCTGCTGTTCCATTAGGGCACCAGTCGGCCAGGATAATCTAATTCTGATTACAGTATTCTTGAATTAATGGGAAACTTAGGTCCTAAGATTGAACCTATCTTATAACCTTAAATATATTTGTATTGACCCTCTGATTCTTCCCTAACTGATTTAAATACATGGCAATGAGTTCAAAACCAGCAGTTAATTTAAGTTTTTGATATAAATAAGGACTAGACTGGGGAACCAACTCTTTCTTCCTTATTTCTTCTTCGTGCAAAATAAAAAGGCTGCTATTTGCCTCCTGATCATAAATTGCTATATTTATTGAGTCTAGATTCTGTAATGTAAACGTTTTATGAGAAACTGGATAATCAGCTAAGGATAATTATTTACTTTTTGTTAACAAAGGAAAACTAAGATTACATACAGGTACTCTGAAAAAAATTGTAACTTTTTAAAACAATAGTATATTTACACATTGGTGGTTATTAAATAAACATGCCATATCCAGGAATTACCTTCGTAAATCTATTTTTTTTAAATGAAATATAATGATTATCATAGAACTTATGTCACAAAGGCAAACATTTTATAAAAATGAATCAAGTTGTTTTTTAGTTAAGGAAAACTGCAATCACAGATGCTGGAAATAAATTTCGTTCTTAAAATGCCCAATAGTAAGTTATTTTTTTTCATATTTTAATAGAGTTTTCAAGGATTGCTTGCATTTCAGAAAGGCTTTCAAATTCCCTTTCTTCAGGGTGTAAAGTGTTTAATCACCATTTACTTTTATTTGAAATCAGTGCATAATAATGCTGTAGAATACGGAAAAGCAATTAAGAGGGAAAATATGCCAAAAATCAGTACAAACTGGCAATATTGCCAGTAGAAGACAGATGCAATACAAAATATTTTTATTAAATTAAAAAAATGGAGAGTAGGTTTCAAATTAAAAATCCATCTAGGAAAACCGCCGCTAGTCAACATTTGAAAAAATAATTAGTTTTTAAGGGTGCCTAGCAGCTCCTCAGCATTCTGCAGTAATGTATTAGTTTCTCCTAGAAAATACCAGCAGTAAGTCACAGGGCCTTTGAGTGTTTATTCTTTTAATATTTAAAAATGCTTTTTTAAAAAAGAAAAGGAGCACAGCATATTTCTCACAGTAATGCTTCATGATTTATTGTATTTAGGCACAGCAGTTTTTTCAAGATAGGTTTTTAACACTTGATTTAATTTTAAAACATGACTGGCCGAAATGGTGGTCATTTTACTTTCTCTTTGTGTACAGGAGTATCTTCAACAAATCCCAGAGTTTATTAATGATCTGTGTTTTTCAATGCATTTATTAGTTTGTTAAAGGAAAAAGAAAGACTGAACTTCAGTTGTTGAAACTATCACATCTTGAGGCACCTGGGTGGCTCAGGCAGTTAAGCATCGGACTCTTGGTTTCAGCTCAGGTCATGATCTTGGGGTAGTGGGATTGAGCCCCACATTGGGCTCCATGCTCTGCACAGAGTCTGCTTGTCACTCTCCCTTGCCCTCCCCCTCTGACCCTCCATCCCTCCCCTTTTGTGTGCATGCTCTCTCTCTCTCAAATAAATAAATAAAATCTTAAAAAAATATCTATCACATCTGGATAAATTAAGTGACAACAAATCCCTAAACATCTCAAATACCAGAAATAATTTTTGTTTTATTGGTTATTTTACCTTTTATCCAGGTATTTGCAGTGTGGGCATAATAAACTCTTAATTTATCTCTGTGTTACAAATTAATTGAAGGTTTCACCATAGGTGAGGAGCTAGGTTTGTATTGTGAATGCCAAACATGTTTCCTCAAACTTCAAGAGTGATTTTTTTGTCATGGTTGAGTAAATTTTTGTTCTGGTTTGCAAGGTGACTTGATAATGGGGCAAGAATAAAAGGGCAAAGAGACTAAGAGGGAAAAAAAAGACATTTATATTGTAAGGATTCACAGAGCCCTCAAAAGTACTGTTTTCTTAAATGGGAGAAGTTTTCTTTCTTACTTTCAAAGGATCATTGAAAATTTTGTTATCATTTTACCATATTGAAAGAAAAACATTACTCAAATCAGATTGGTTTGATACAATCAAAAAGCAAAGAATCACATACTCATTTATTTTACTTGAGATGAATTCTTTTAAACCCATGTATAGGAAGAAAATTCTTTGCTTGAATGAGATACTCCAGAGTGATCTCTGTAGGAGATTTCTCTAAGGCATATGGGTTTCATACATAATCCATTGTAAAGCTGCACTTTTGGGGAAATGGTTTTTGTAACGTTCTGTTTCACACACATGAGTGACTCTAATGCATGGACTTACCTGATAGTGTCACTAGTTTGTGTGTGTGAATTGGCCACATTAGGTGGAATCATTTTTGAGATTTTCAGATTCAGATCCTGGAATATGTGATTAAAAACTTGTCAGATCAAGAGATTTTTCAGTACATGGAATAAATTTTTTAAAAAATCAGTCAAGGCAGTTTGCCAAGAATTTCAATTTTGAAGTGTGGTATTTAACACGTAGTCCTTTTTTTTTTTTTTTTTTAAAGATTTTATTTATTTATTCATGAGAGACAGAGAGAGAGAGAGAGAGGCAGAGGGAGAAGCAGGCTCCCAAGGAGCAGGGAGCCCGATGCGGGACTCGATCCCAGGACCCCGGGATCATGACCTGAGCCGAAGGCAGACGCTCAACCATCTGAGCCACCCAGGCACCCAACACGTAGTCCTTATAGAATATAATTTTGAAAGTACATTGAGGGCTCCCAGATCCACATTACTTAAGCACTATATATGACATTTCTGTTTTTCTTTTTACATTGTGGGATCTTACTCCACTCAGCAAGGTATTTGTTGGCTTCACTCAGTGAAAATCACTGATCTAGAAAAAGGAGAAAAGAGAAAATACTTATTTAAGTTTTGGAAGAAAATAGAAGTCCTTACCAATGCAGTTGCTGGGGATTCTTGCTAGAAGTTTTCTGAATGGAAAGGCATTATGATATGTGTTTAGGGGTATGTGTGTGTGCATACATATGTATTTATAAAGGCTTGGGGTGGGAGAAAGAGAGAGGTAAAAGAACTGGGAGTATTGAAAGTTACACTGAATATGAATAGAGATCAACAAGATGGTCATATGTGGTAATGAAGAGCCAAAGGATCATATCAAAGTGAATCACTGAGAAGCAGAAAGGAAATATTTAGAACATTATTACATATGTATATGTACCTGCAGTCTTTATTATTCACTTAAAATCCATTGTCTACATTTAGAATTCTTCATAGAATAATATCTAAGATTAATTTTTTTAAAAGATTTTATTTATTTATTTGACAGAGAGCGCAAGAAGGGGGAGTGGCAGGTAGAGGGAGCAGGGAGCCTGATGCGGGGCTTGACCCCAGGACCCCAAGATCATGACCCGAGCCAAAGACAGACACTTAACCGACTGAGCCACCCAGATGCCCCTCTAAGATTAATTTTTACGGCAGTAAGATCTTACCAGTGGTTGCAGTAGCCCATTGCTATTAACAAATGATTACAAACTTAAGGGCTTAAAACAACACATTTTTTTTTCTTCCAGTTCTTTAGGTCACAAGTCCAGCGGGGGTCTCACTCAGCTAAAATGCAGGTATCAGCAGGTCCCTCCCTGTTCCTTCTAGAGGATCTAGGAGAGAATCTGTTTCCTTGCTTTTTCCAATTCCAGAGCCCATGAAGACTCCTTGGTTCATGGCCTCTTCACTATCTTCAAAGCCATCTGTTCAGCATCTTTTCTACTCTCTGACTTCCGTCTGTCATTACATTTTTCTGTGACTTTGTCCTTCCTTTGTGTTTTTTATAGGGACCCTTGTGATTACATTGGTCCCACTGAGGAAGGCCACGATAATCCCCATCATCTCAGAATCCTTACCTTAATTGTACCTGCCAAATCCCTTTGGCCTTGTAAGGTAATGTCACAGAGTCTATCAGATAGGATGTGGACATTTTTGTGGGGGGACCATATACAAGCTACATATACCTCTGTACCCCTTTTATTCTTTCATTGTATACAAATATCATTCTTCACAATAGTCATTAGTTCTTATTTCTCACATTAGATTCCATGAGGACTAAGGATTTTTAAGATAGCAGGAGGGGAAGAATGAAGGGGGTGGAATCGGAGGGGGAGACGAACCATGAGAGACGATGGACTCTGAAAAACAAACAGGGTTCTAGAGGGGAGGGGGTGGGGGGATGGGTTAGCCTGGTGATGGGTATTAAAGAGGGCACGTTCTGCATGGAGCACTGGGTGTTATGCACAAACAATGAATCATGGAACACTTCATCTAAAACGAATGATGTAATGTATGGTGATTAACATAACAATAAAAATTTAAAAAAAAGAATGGGAA